>NC_072831.1:3026000-3330000 GCF_027744805.1 Dunckerocampus dactyliophorus
TCGCAGCTTTTTGAAAATTCATTCCTTCATAAACGATGGCTGTCTCGTGGTTGACTGTGGCCTATTATTAGTCAAAGGTTCTGGAAAAACAAGTTATGTGTGGTATTCTGGTCACTAAGTGTGACAATATCACATGACGTTAGATGAGGTTACCGGGACAGTGGATCCATGGCATGTATGGCATGTCTGACACAACATAGTTCTCCTCCCATTCCGTGTGGAAGTGGTAAGGTTTTGGCTTCTTACTTTGTTCTTCTTCCTCTTCTCCCCTCTTCTTAAGTTTAGAATAAGTAAATTGGAGAGGAAAACTAGTTAGCTTGGTAGCTTGCTATGCTAGCGATGGCCGTCTCTTGTGTCCCTGCAGTGATCCCGTAGCCTTCGCGTTCCAGTTGAGCAATGTGTTGTAAACAAAGAATAATAGGAGTGTAAAGGTGACTATAGGGGTGTTATTTCATGTCTAAACGGCTCTAATAACGGTAAAAATGGTATTTAGAAAGTCAAAAACAGGTTTTCTATGCTCTCACGTCCTTCCTGACAGTTCACCATCTCCCTCCCCCTAGGGGGCCCGCCCAACTATGTGAAAAGCACTGGGTTACTGTAATGCAAACTATTCTTATCCAAGTGTTCCAAAAGTATGGTTATATTTAGAATTATGTCAGATGGCCAAAAAGCCTGTGAAAATGGCCGTAGTGAATACCAAGTGTACATAGTGTGCATGTGCTGTATCACTGGCAGTGTACTGACATACACATGGGTGCATACAGTGCGAGATATAGTACGCATGGCATTGGGTTAGAAGACTGAGTACTTGTTTGACTCGGTGTCCTGCCTTCGGGATGAGTATGACCTCCTCCAGCAATTTCAGTTTTCCAGGAGAAGTCTTCCCACAGCTCAGTAAAGTCACCAGGGAGACAGGGATGTGGAAGTTATCCTGATCCTGTACACACACACACACTTTTAATCTTTACATCAATCACTTTGCATCCTGCATGACGTTAGGTAAACAAAGTATGTGTGGTGCATGTACGTGTGATGTCACCTCTGGGTTCTTTAGGATTCTGATGTACTTGTACAGTGGGATGGCGTTTACTTGGGCCCCAGCTTTGGCCACAGCCAGGGACACTGAGCCAATGGCCAAGCATCCAGGTAGCACAGGTTCGGGTGGCTCAGCTGGACAAAATGGTTTCTCTGAAACGTTGGCTTTTTTTTCTGTGAATAGCACAAACACACACTGCTGGTAGTCAGGGCACTGAACGTCTGAACTTTATTACTTTACTACTAGGTATTACAGTGATGTGAAGAAGTGTTTGTCCCCTTCCTGATTTCTTTTTTTTTTTGCATGTTTGTCACACTTAAATGTTTCACATCATCAAACACATTAAAATATTAGTCAATGACAACACAACTGAACACAACATGCAGTTTTTAAATGAAACGTTTTAATATTAAGGGAGAAAAAAAATCCCAAACCACATGACCCTGTGTGTAAAAGTGATAATATGGTTGGGCCCCCTTAGCAGCAACAACTGCAATCAAGTTTGTATAACTTGCAATGAGTCTCTTACAGCGCTGTGGAGGAATTTTGCAGAATTGTTGTCATTCAGCCACATTGGAGGTGTTTTCCAGCATGAAGCGTCTTTTTAAGGTCATGCCACAGCATCTCAATAGGATTCAGGTCAGGACTTGGACTAGGCCACTCCAAAGTCTTCAGCCATTCAGAGGTGGACTTGCTGGTGTGTTTTGGATCATTGTCCTGCTGCAGAACCCAAGTTGCTTTCAGCTTGAGGTCACCAACAGATGGCCGGACATTCACCTTCAGGATTTTTTGGTAGACAGCAGAATTCATGGTTCCATTTATCACAGCAAGTCTTCCAGGTCCTGAAGCAGCAAAGCAGCCCCAGACCATCACACTACCACCACCTTATTTTACTGTTGCTATGACGTTCTTTTTCTGAAATGCGGCGTTACTTTTCCGCCAGATGTAATGGGACACACACCTTCCAAAAATTCAACTTTTGTCTCGTCAGACCACAGAGTATTTTCCCAAAGGTCTTGGGGATCATCAAGATATTTTCTGGCAAAATTGAGACAAGCTTTAATGTTCTTTTTGTTCAGCACTGGTTTTGGTCTTGGAACTCTGCCATGCAGGCCCTTTTTGCCCAGTGTCTTTCTTATGGTGGAGTCATGAACACTGACCTCAACTGAGAGGCAAGTGAGGCCTGCAGTTCTTGGAATGTTTTTGTGGGGTCTTTTGTGACCTCTTGCATGACTCGTCGCTGCGCTCTTGGGTCCCACTCCTGGGAAGGTTCCATTTTTTGCCATTTGTGGATAATGGCTCTCACTGTTTCGCTGGAGTTCTAAAGCTTTAGAAATGGCTTTACAACCTTTTCCACACTGATAGATCTCAATTAATCTCAGTTAAATTATGTTTTATTTTATATATTTTATATATTATTAATTTAAAAACTGCATTTTGTGTTCAGTTGTGTTGTCATTGACTAATATTTAAATTAGTTTGATGATCTGAAACATTTAAGGGGGACAAAAAATGCAAAAATGAAAAAAAATTAAGAAATCAGGGAGGGGGCAAACACTTTTTCACACCACTGTTTCTACCTTCTAGATTTATTAGGGCTGTCAAATGATTAAACATTTCAATAAAATTAATCACAGTTTTCAAATGAATAATCATGATTAATCACCATTGGCCACTATCTGTGAAATTTTGCTATGAATGACAGGACACTATACTGTATGTACTTCTATGTATTAACATCTCCAAATGAGGTTAAAAGATAGCACACATGTCTGAAAATCTATTTGCCTAACGTTGGTCTCTTTCATAGTAACAGGATCACACTTTAACTACAGTATCTTATTAGGAGCCATGAAGGGTTGCGTTCAAAGACACCACATAATTTAAGTTTAATTCATGTTTTGAGTAATTTTCTGGAATTTTTGGGCATACTTAGAGAGTTAGAACTAGTGAGTGATAAGAATATCCACTTATTGTTTTTCTTTGTCTTTCTGTTTTTTTAGGCCACACATACACGCATAATAAAGATGTTGTGTTGTGATTTTCGGAGTGTCCATGAATGCATCTCACAGTTGTCTAGTGACAATGAGGAGCTGTCACTCCCACGACGAGCGGACTAGAGACGTATTTTGTGAGTAGGAGATACATATATCGTGTTGGAATTGCACTGCTGTTGATGTGTTCAGGTCAGAATAAAAGACACTACACTATTATACTGTCTGCCATCATGCATTAAAGACGCTAAACATTTTAACAAAAATTTATTACATAAATTACCATATTTTCCGGACACAGTCCGGAAAATAAGTCACACTTTTTTTCATGGTTTGGCTGGTCCTGCGACTTGTACTCCGGAGCAATTTATATATGTTTTTTTTTCACACTGACAGTATCTGCTACTTCTATCACTCCTGTACCACGGAAAATTTACAATGTAAACATCAGCTTATAAAGTCAACTGAGGGGCTGTCCAAATGCTAACATTTTCAGGTCAAAGTATTTTATGGTTTCAGGGCCTCATCCCCATCATTCTATGTGACTTGAAACAGCATTTTTTGAAAACGAGATATGAGAACGATGATGTCACCGACGTCACCGACCCACCACCGCCTTGTCGCCATCACGTGAGCAGAAGTGAGCTTTGATAAAATCGGAATATTTCGATGGACATGACTCACCTCAGTCGACATTCTCCTGATATTTTGTTGTCTTATACTCCGTAATGACTCGCAGAAGTAATTCCACTTCTGTAAGCGGAAGACGATGGACTTACCGTATTTTCACGACAATAAGGCGCACTTAAAACTCTTACATTTTCTCCAAAATGGACACGGGGCGCCTTATGTGTGCGCCGAGTTCCAAAATCTGTTAATGTTGTTGTGTGACTTTGATGAGCGCTCCGCTTGACTGACTGGAGGCATTTCCTGCCAACACGCTGCTAATATACAGTAGAGGAAAGGCGGACGTGACTGAAGACTGCATGCGGACGTTAAACGAAACGGCGCCATCTATCCATCCGGTCAAGGACCACTGTGGTGCAGCAACTCCTACTGCAGTAAAAAAAAATTGCTGACAAACACATCCAGCCCAACCACATCACCAGCATGGACGACCTGCCGCTCACTTTCGACATCCTGGTGAACCACACTGTAGAGAAGAAGGGGACCAGCACGATACACAGCGATAGCGATACACACAACAAGGCACGAGAAGTCGGCTTTTACTGTTGTGCTTGGTTGCCATGGTAATGGACAGAAACTGCCACCTATGGTGATTTTTAAGAGGAAGACGCTGCCTAAAGAAAAGTTTCCAGCCAGAGTCATCGTTAAGACCAATCAAAAGGATTGGCTGGACGAGGAGAAAATGGCTGAGTGGCGTGTACGGAAAGACACCGGATGTTTTTTTTTTTTTCCACGCGTCACCGACCCTGTTGATCTGTGACTCCATGCGCGCTCATCTCACAGCCGCTGTGAAAAAACAAGTGCAGCAACTGAATTCGGAGCTTGGCATCATTCCGGGAGGCTTGACGAAGGAACTCCAACCGCTGGACATCGGTGTAAACACGGCGTTTAAAGTGAAGTAGCGATCGGCGTGGGAGTGATGGATGGCGAACACAGCTTTACTAAGGCTGGGGGGCAGCGTTGTTCAAGTTACATGGCAATTTGTTTATGTTTATCATAAAAGTTTACATGTACTTGTTTATTAGCAAATAATATTTCTGTCAACTTTTGCTCCTTTATTTACTTATGGATATTATGGTAAAGCACAGGCTACAGACTATGAACTCTTCCGTTACACGCCTTTATCTTTTTGTTTTCTTAAACAAAAAATTAAATCGGAAGATATTGAGCACAGAAAGTGCTCAATATCATTATTTGTGAGTGCATTAGTGCACTCACAAATTCATGTCCACTTTTCAAAGAATTGTGCACTGTTGGCCTTAAACCAGAAACCAAAAAACAAGCAAATAATTGATCAAATGCTGATCAAATGGGAAACACAAAACAGCTGTCATTAGCTGCACACTGCTTTTGTGAAATCCAATACAAACATGCATAATATAGCAAATTGTACTTTTTTTCCTGAAGCATTTTCAACATAAAAATGGCTAAATGAAGTAAAAAAAATATATAACACATGCAGAAGATACATTTAAAGACTTGAAGATATGTAGTGAAGTAGTCCCTCGTTTATCACAGTTAACGTTTCACACGTGGCCGCGATAAATGAATTTCCACAAAGTAGGACTCAATATTAATAAATGGAATGTTTTCATAGTTGTGGCATAGAAAACCTTTTTATGATCTTCTAAATAAGCTTTTTAACATTCTTAGAGCCCTCTAGACATGAAATAACACCCCTAGAGTCACCTTTACACTCCTATTACCCAATATAGTAGATATAATAAGACAAAGACACAAGAAAATGAATAAGAACAGAAGAAACATTAATACCAATAAAAGAAGAAACATTAATAACAATAAATTAAGCAACAACAGAAGAGACATTAATGCAAATAAATAAATAAATAAAGTGCTATGAGTGTGTGCGTGTGTTGCGTGCGGCGTGTGTGAGTGCTTCGTTGAGAAGCCTGATGGCCTGTGGGTAAAAGCTGTTTGCCAGCCTTGTGGTCCTGGACTTCAAACTCCTGTAGCGTCTGCCTGACGGTAGGAGTGTGAATAATGAGTGTTGTGGATGTGTGCTGTCCTTGATGAGGTTGTGTGTTCTTCGTAGGACTCTAGTTTTATAAATGTCTTGCAGTGAGGGGAGGGCTGCCCCAACAATGTTCTGTGAGGTCTTGATCACCCGCTGGAGTGCCTTCCTATCACGTGTTGTACAGTTACCGTACCAAACAGTGATGGAGGCGGTAAGGACACTTTCCATAGTGCATCTGTAGAAGCAACTCAGGATTGTGGTGGACATGCCAAATTTCCTCAGTCTTCTCAGGAAGTACAGTCTCCTTTGGGACTTCTTCAGAATTTGTTGGGTGTTGTGAGACCAGGTGAGGTCCTCGCTGATGTGTGTGCCAAGGAACTTGAAGGTTTTCACCCTCTCCACCTCAGTCTCATCAATAAACAGGGGTCTATGCGGCTCCTTTTCCCTTGTTCTTGGGTCGATGATCATCTCTTTAGTCTTATCTGTATTGAGAAGGAGATTGTTATCACGACACCAAGCTATGAGGTCCGCCACCTCTCTCCTGTATGATGTTTCAACACCACCAGTGATCAGTCCGATGACTGTAGTGTCATCCGCAAATTTAATGATGCTGGTGTTGTTGTGGGAGGCCACGCAATCGTAGGTGAAGAGCGTGTAGAGGAGCGGACTCAGCACACACCCCTGTGGGGTCCCAGTGCTCACAATTCTTGAGCTGGATGTGCGATTGTGGACTCTGACTGACTGGGGTCTGCCTGTTAGAAAGTTAAACACCCAGTTACAGAGGGAGGGTGACAGGCCAAGTGTGAGGAGCTTATTTGTGAGTTTGTGGGGGCTGACTGTATTAAAAGCAGAGCTATAGTCTATAAATAGCATTGTGACATATGTGTCCTGGCCCTGTAGGTGAGAAAGAGCAGTGTGGATGGCAGTGTTGACTGCATCATCCGTGGACCGGTTCTGGCGGTATGCAAACTGTAGAGGGTCCACAGTTGCCGGGATGCTCTTTCTGATGTGGGTCATGACTATTCTTTCAAAGCACTTCATAACAATAGGAGTGAGTGCTATAGGGCGATAGTCATTCAAGTAGGTCACGTTGCTCTTCTTGGGTACGGGCACTATGGTGGTGGACTTAAAGCAGGTCGGTACAGATGCTTGTGCAAGTGACAGGTTAAATATCTCAGCAAGCACATCAGCTAGCTCTGATGAGCAAACCCGAAGTGCACGTCCTGGGATGTTGTCTGGGCCTGCTGCTTTTCGTGGGTTTGTTTTGTTCAGAACCCAGCGCACATCAGCTGATGTCACCATGAGAGGTGAGTCCTGTGTGCTCCCCAGGTTCAGCCACCCTCTCTGCTCATCAGGAGTTTGGGTGTCAAAGCGGGCATAGAACTCGTTCAGCTCATCTGGAAGTGTGGTTTGGTTGGACGTGGCTACGCTACTCCGCTGTCTATAGTCTGTGATGTGCTGGAGCCCCGCCCACATGCGCCGAGGGTCTGAGGTGGAATAGTAGCCCTCCAGCTTCTGTCTGTACTGTCTCTTGGCCTCTTGTATGGACCTCCTCAGGTCATATCTGGCCTTTTTGTAGTCATCAGCGGTGCCCATGACAAATGCAGTCGAACGAGCACGTAGCTTAGCCCTTACATCACAGTTCATCCACTGTTTTTGGTAAGGGTATTTTCTGTAATACTTGGTGGTGGTAACAGTCTCTATGCATGTGCTAATGTAGCCAGTAACAGCAGAAGCATATTCATCCAAATCAACAGTACAATCTTCCCTCCCCGCTGCAGTTTTAAACACATCCCAGTTTGTGCAGCCAAAGCAGTCCTGAAGTACTTGATCAGTTTCTTCATTCCACACTTTAACTGCTGTACTTATTGTGTGAGATCATTTAAACCTGCAGTAGCTGCCTGTTGTGGCACTCATCTGTCACATTCTGTTGACACCTAGTGATCAATTTAGAATACTACATTCACAAATAGAATGTTTCTTCTGCCTTATATTTGTATTTTAGTTCACTTAGTTTGTTAATTAAATGTTTATGCTTGAAAATACTTTTGTTAATTTGCTTAAATATGCATATTTTTAAACTAGTAATCGGCCGTATTCAACCACAAAACAGCAATCATTTATTAATTAACAAGTTTTTGAAACACTGCGATACAAGCAATATTCGAACGGCGATGTAGCGAGGGATGACTGTATTGCACACTGGTCACTAGGTGTCAGTAGTGTTACTGTAATGTTGCCTGAGACACACAAGCACCAGACTAGATGGGCGGAACAACAGGCTTTTATTGCAGCTTTGAGTCATCTCACAACAGCCACAATAATCCCTAACAAAAATACCTCATAAAAACATGGCTACTGTTGCAGCCCACGGCAAGCAAAAACTCAACCCTCACCCCCAACATCACTTCCTGTCTGCCCCACACTCAGCTACCCTTACACTGGAACATATTTACAGCTACACACGCGAGCACTAGTCTTACTTATGTCTTATTTTCTCTTATTATGTCTACTACAGTATATTTGGTAGTAGGAGTGTAAAGTTGACTATATGGTGTTATTTCATGTCTAGAGGGCTATAATCATGTTTAAAAAAACATTTAGAATGTGGTAAACAGGTTTTCTATGCTCTACTTATGAAAACATTCCATTTGTGAATAACGAATCCTACTTGGCGAAATTCACTTATCACGGAACCAATTAACCACAATAAAGGAGTGATGACTGTCCAAAAACTTTATCGACAAATGCACCTAACAATGGCAAGAATACTCAGGTGTACTTTACTCTTCTTATCTTTCTTTTTTTCCGGTGGAGAAGCTGGAATCTCCACCTCTTGCTCGGGGACAGAAACAATCTCCTCCTCTTTGTTTCTGATTTCTTTCTCCTCCAGGTCTCGGGCTATGAAGAACTCACTGCAATTTCCACACATGAACAAACAATATAAGACTTGAGTATTATATTATACTGTGCAAAGTGAAAGCCACCAAAAGGTCCTGGAAATTAAAAAGCACGAGCTTAAACCAGGCATTCTGAAACCTTCTGGGACGACAGACCCCTTAAAGGAGAGAACAGGTCCGTTTCCAAAGACAAGGAATGATTTCAATGTTCATAGGTTTGCACTTTTGAACCATACGCCACACAACCTTGTGGACCCCAGTTTGCGAAGCCCTGCCTTAAGCACCTATTTAGTCATATACGTGAAACACCTGCTCATTTTGGAACTTTACCTCCTGACAAAGATATGAACTGTCCATCATTGCTATGGTAGCTTTAGTTTAACAGAGAGACATTGTAAAGAAACTGAAATAAAACCATAAATATTAGAAATGAATCTGTATTTTATTGTGTGAAATAATATTTGATTCAAGAGCGGTTTTGTGTCCATGAAACACCCAAATGAGTCCTGTCCCTTTTAGAAAGCGCTCCTAATCTCAACTCCTGTTGTGCATAAAATACACGTGCCACCTTCCATTCACACCTCTCCACCACCATGGGCAAGACCAAAGAGCTGATCTCAGGGTAGGGGTGCCCCGATACAGCCTTTACAATTCTGATATGATACCAAAATTGCAGCTCTGAGTATCGACCGATACTGATATAAATCCAATCCGATATTAGCAGGAATCATACATACTTTTATGACATATTTTGTAGCGTGGCATGTTAGAAAAGGCTTGATCAAGGCGTAGTAGGGGTGTCAAAAGACACTCACTTCACGAGATGAGACAATGCACTGAATTGGGTCTACGAGAATGAGACAAGATGACATTTTAACATTATTTTTAAGAAAAGCACAATGAATGACTTTATGGCCACAGATTGCAATCCAGTAAATTCATTTCTATTACGTCATACTCTTCTGTACAATGGGTGTATGCTAGCGACCCCGCCTCCACCCACCGAGACAAGCAGACCAACCATATGACTGACAAAAGGGCTCACTCTGTTAATGCCGTTGGACTAGAAGAGCATGAAGCTTGGCGAGAAAGAAGCACCAACGGTGATAAATGAAGAAATGTAGTTGTGTGTGCATGCATGTTACAGGTGGTAAGGAAATGAAAAATACAAGAGATGCAGGCACTAAATCAGAATTTGCCACTAGTTTCAATGTAAATGCAGCCAAAGATCCAGATATGAAAGTGATCACTACCTGAGTTTCTGGTCAACTTCTGATTGATCACAGGGGTTCTGTTTTTCTAGCATTTTGCTCAGAGGTTCAGTGATCCACTGGACAGCAGTCATTACATGGTGCTCCCTCTCCTCAGTGTTTGCCTGCCAGTCCACACCAGTCTCCTTCTGTCCAATTTGGCTGGCGATCGCAGCAGAGCATATCCTCTACACACAAACAAACAACAAAATATTTTATGTGTCGGTAATCCCTCGTTAATGGCAGTTGATTGGTTCAAAACACAACCGTGATAAGTGACTTTCCGGAAAGTAGCATTCCTTATTTATTAATGGAATATTTTGCTAGTTGCAGCATAGAAAACCTGTCTACCACCTTCTAGATTTGTTTTTTCACATTATTATACCCCTCTAGACATGAAATAACACTCCTATAGTCACTTTTATACTCATATTACCCAATATAGTAGACATAATAAGAGAAAATAAGACACAAAGGACTTAGAAAACCTGTTAACCACCCTCTAAATACACTTTTTAAACATTATTAGAGGCCTCTAGACATGACATAACACCCGCATAGTCATCTTTACACTCCTATTACACAATATTGTAGACATAAGAGAAAAGAAGACATTAAGACATAAATAAGACTCATGCTTATGTATGTTGCTGTAAATGTGTTCTAATGAGTTGAGTTTTAGCTTGGAATAAAAGCCTGTTGTTCCACCCATCAAATCTGGTGCTTGTGTGTCTCAGCCAACATTACGGCAACACCAAGCGGCCAGTGTACAATACTATAAATCATCACAACCTCTTTATTTAGACAATTTTTGCTTGAAAATCCTTACATTTAGGCAAAAATAAATACATTTTGCTTAAATATGCATATTTTTTTTTACTAATAACAGGCCGTATTCAACCACAAGCAGCATGATTCACTCATTAATATATTTTGTGATAGCGTGAAGCCGCAAAATTTGAAGTAGCGAGGGATTACTGTATACTGAAAAACAACCGATTTTCGTGAGGATCACAAAAGTGAGAAATGAAGCAGTTATTGAAGCACAAAATTTAAGACACTCCCGTTATTATTTTTTGTCACCATCATATCCAAACATTGGAAATGTCTTCTCCAGCTCAGTCATGTCAGCACAGAGCAGCACTGTGAGACAAGGGCACTGACTATCAAAGTAGCAGCCTTGGTTTATGCCAGCGTTTCTCTATTGTTTTGTATCCTGAGAAAACACTTCAGTTTTGCCTCATGTCAGATTATGCAAATTAGATAATGGCGTCATCTCCCCCATCCCCGGAAGCAACCGCCACACATAAAACTGCAGACCTGCGGGGAACCCTGCATACACCATAGATCGGAAACTTTGAAGCTTTACCGTTTCTTTATTGCTGACGACGCAGACGATCTCAGCCTCAACACATAGTTGTCCTTTGGAGTCATACACGTCCTTTCCATTCAGTCTGCTGATTAGTGGCGCTGAGGACAACTTTGTGAAATGGTTTGCCTAAAGGGTCAGTGGTTGAAAACGCCATTATTTAAAGAGTCATTTTAATATGAAAACCTAGGATGTGTGACTTGCACAGAATGCTGCATAGAAGCGCTTAGTACGTCGCCGTCACAGGATGGAGATCCAGGTTTGAATCTCCATTGGAACGTGTCTGTGTGGAGTTTACATCCATGGACGCATAGAATGTTAAGTCTATGGATATTTTACATGAGATAAATAGATATCTTCATGCGGACAATTCACCCATTCATTCCTTTCATCAGATTCAAACCCAAAGCCTCCTGGCTGTGAGGCAGACTCGCAGAAAATTGGATTTTAAATGTTGCAGAGCATGTTGACGACAACATTCTAAGTACTGTTTCTTGTGCTTTGTCATGTCCTAATAGTGTGGTAATAATGTTTTGTTTCTGAATGTTTTTACGCATGTTTATGCTTAAATTGAATTTGTAAATTAAGTCAATGAACTAAATATCATATGTAACTGGTTAGTGTTAATGTAAACTACCGTATTTTGTTTTGGTCAGTGCAGCGTTTTTATTGTGAAGTCCGGAAGTGTGTTGGGTTTCCCACCAATGTAACCGAGGGTCTTATTAAAATGTCCGCTGACGTTGTCCAAGCTAAATACGAAGAAAGGACGGCAGCCATGAAGCTCGGGGGCATCATTATTTAATGGTAAGTAGCTTCCTCTTCTCACCTTCACACATCCCAGCACGTCAACGCCCCCACCATACTTCCGGTCTTCACATTAAAAGCGCTGCACTAAACAAAACAAGGGTCTCGGAAAAAATAGCTCACATTAATAACACATGCGTGATTAATTTACACAGTCATTAAAAAGTGAATGTAAATTAGCCTTCACTAAGGGTAAAACATGATGATTAAAAGTTGTGGAGTAGCTCAGCTAATTAGCTAATTTGGTAAGGCATGCTAAGGCAGTGAATTTTTGTGGACCAGGTAACCGTAGACGTCTTCCGGGTTCTGGAAGAAAGCTTCCCCCAGGGCGGCCTCCAGCTCCTCGGGTACTCTGTTGGCCCGGTAGAAGTCAGCAGCAGTGTTTTTAATGTGATGGAATTCCTGGTCCTCTTCGGACAGACAGTTGACCAGATAAGACATTGTCCTGCTGTCACGTGACCCCCTCTAACACTTTTGCTGTTGCTCGTTGCCATGGGAGCGGCGCGTTCACGAAACAGCCTGACACTGGGCGATTGGACAATCATCTCGCGCTGCCCTTTCCCTTTCCCACGAAGTGCGAGCTGCCGACGCAAACTCACTTTAGGGAAACTAAGAATTTCCAACCTTATTCAGTCATAGAATCTCAATCACCAGCTCGACATCACAGTTCGACACAGTCACAGCCGGCAGGAATAAACCGATAAATTTCCATAAATACACCTCAGAATCATTCATAAATACACATCCATAAACTACGGGTGCATGGATCCATCCAAATATCAATACCAAGGGTCGTATACGCTGCTGATTCGATTCTCAGTATTTTCGTGAATTTTTATCCATTTATTATTTATTGGTGAATAAGCCATCTACAAAATATGTTCCATATTTTGAACCATACGTTAACGGCGGCAACTAATTTATTTCACGAGTTACGTTCCACTTTTTTAGCGTGATTATGCCGTACACATTATGGCAAGCCACGCCTTTCTGTTTAGACTGCAGACGGAGGCATGTGTCCCCACACAGTCACACAGAGTCTGCCGCTCTTTTATAACTTTATTCTGACCCGAACACATCAACAGCAGCGTGATTCCAACAACGTGTGTATTTCCAACAAACACCGTCTGTAGTCCTCCTCGGAACCACACTTCCTCATTGTCACGAGACTACCGCAGATGCATTCACGGACACTCCAAAAATCACTATATTATCTTTATTATACGTGTATGTGTGTAAATAAACTGAAAGACAAA
Source organism: Dunckerocampus dactyliophorus (assembly GCF_027744805.1). NCBI lineage: Eukaryota > Metazoa > Chordata > Actinopteri > Syngnathiformes > Syngnathidae > Dunckerocampus > Dunckerocampus dactyliophorus. Next base: position 3,039,272 of record NC_072831.1, read on the forward strand.
GAAAAACAGTAAGTGGATATTGTTATCACTCACTAACCTAACTCTTGCGGAATACAATTTGCTCGGAAACCCCAGAAAATACATCTTCACTCAAAACATTTGAGTGAAGAATAAAATCCAAGTCAAGTTACGTAGTGTCTTTGAACGCAACTCCTCATTGCCCATAATAACGCTGTTAAAGTGTGATTGAAATGTTGCGCTGCTATTAAAGTGACTAGTGTTAGGCGAACAGATTTTCAGGCACGTGTGCAATCTTTAGGTTGATTTGAAGTTTCACTTTAATTCATTTGAAAACAGATTAATGTGATTACATTTTTTAATCATTTGATAGCCCTACAGAAACTTTTTAATGTTATGATTTATTCTAGATATCTTTATTTAATTATTATATGTAGTATTTTTTGTTATTTTTTATATTATTTGCTTACAAATTAAAATTATGGAGGAGATATGTGTTTTACTGTATGTACATATGTATAGATGATATGCCCAGAAATGATGATCAGTGGTTGCTCATCTTCCGTATACTTTATAGACACCGTACTATTTATTAAATATGACTACATTCTTTACTCCACATATCGTTGGAAATGCATTTTATTTCTGATGCCTCGTTGTTAAGTGAGGCCGAAAGCATCGCACACGCAAAGAGTTATTTGTCCACACTCTTGATGACACAACATGTGCTATTTTCAGTACGACAAGCAAACAAGAACGAAGAAAACAATGGAAAGCTTCAAGAAAAGACGCAAAGAGTCCGTCCTTTTCGCAGTGAACAAGGTTAGATCTTTGTTCAGGCGCCCCCAGCCACACAGAGATTCTCATTGATTATAACAATACATCAACGTAAATGACGAAAAGCGACTTGCTAGGGTGGTTGTTGTTATTATGATTATGATTATTGACACGGATCTAGCGGGGAGAAATAGCAAGCGTTTTCAGCCTAACCTTTGGAGACGTGAAAAGAGCACAAAGCATTTGCGTTCAAAGGGGACACCTTGGAAGAGTGCTCTCCAGAGGATGCAAGGTTACATCAGCAGGGTGTCTGCACGCTTGGAGAGAGAAAGAGAGAGAGAAAAACGCGGCACATTCTGCTCTAATTGACATAAATGCTCATGAAATTGGACGCGATGAAAAGTGTTGCTAATTTCTCTTTGAAGAGAAACAGCACTTGTGAAGACGTCACGAGTCATTTATATTCTTTGATCTGACTTATTGCAGCTAGTTATCTTTTGCTGATGTACAATACGACTAGTTGATGGGAAATTCTCCATGCAAATATACTTTAAGCTGAAGGAAAAACATACGGTATATTGATCGACTCTGACATGTATGGAGTTATTATTTGCATTTTTGCTGATCCTATTCTGTGCGTCAGCCTAGGACTCAGTGAGTGGACGTCAAGTAGACACGCTGTGTGTTCCTTATGGGCTCAATGGAACAGATTTTACACCAATAAAACTAATAAGATGTACAGTGTCAGGGAGAGAAAAACATCCTTATCATACTGTTGTAAATAACAATAAGTTGTTAAACTATTAAACTAACAGTAATAATACTCATTCTAAATGACAATTAATAGAAACAAATGTTGATTTTAATAACAATATAATTATTATATTATCATTATAACATGATATTTATAATAATTATTATTAATTTTACTTTATAGTAATGTAAAATATGTATTATAATTATTATACTATTTATTGGTATCAAATTTCTAACCTTTTCTTGTTAAATTATGCCTTTGTAGTATTTTTATCCTTTTACTCTTATAATAGTAATATGCTTTTACTATGAAAACAAAGCTCTAATAATAATACATGAATAATAAGTATTATTGTTATTATCATTGTTTTATAGTCATGTATAACAATATTTTTTAAATCGTTTTTATGTTATTAGTAGCAAAATTATAATCTTTTGTTGTTACATTATGCCTTTTTGCTCTTTTTCAATTTTGTATATAATAACAATAATAATAAATAATGTTCTTATTATTATAATACTATTACTATGAAAAAGAAAAACAATAAGAAGAAGAAATGACTTCGAATTAGACCATTACTATAATAATATTCATATATTAAAGTCATTATTTGTTGTATTTTTGATGGTCATAGTAAAATATTAATAAAGGTTCCATGCAGTAGTAATAATATAAGAATAAGAAAACAGAACAATAAAGTAAGAATAAATACAGCCGTGAAAATACTGTACTATGTACTAAATACATATACCGTATGTACTTGTACTTTGTTGAGGGCTTTTTCCAAATATGAAAGAAATGTAGAAATGTGAGCTGCGTGACGTGTTGTTGTGTTTGGATGAGAAACGTCCTGACACCGGTGTCGTGCAGTAAAGAGCACAAGCGGTGCGCGTGGACGCGTGAGGACGTTATCGCGTCCAAAAAGGCTGCGTGGGGTCGCTGCAGGTCAGCGGAATAAAAGTAGCCTTCAAGCTAATTAGCGCATCTTTTTTTTTTTTTTTTTTTTTTGCTCCTGGCTCTAAAAAGCAGGGGGCGCTTGTCGCCGCCTGAATGCTCAGCATCTCTAATTGCACCTAATTAAAACACCCTCCTCGTGTTTTCAAACTTGACCAGGTGTTCTTTCAATGCGCTTTAAAAACCGCCAGCAGCACAACAACCACTTACTCAATCGTTAGCGCCGCTGCGCTAACTATGTGCGTCTAAGACGCGCACACACACACACGCGCACACACACACACGTAGACGTACAATGCTGAGCTCATTTCATCTTCAGTTCTCCGCATATTCCACATCTCATCAAATGTTCATTGCATCAAAAGTTGGGCTCTTCGAAACTGAACCAACACGCACCCTCATCACGCACGTTCGTATCCAAAGCACGAGCAATACATGCTAAACCCAACATTCCAAATATTAACATCGTGAAAACAATCACGTCTGGACGCAAAATATTCACTTATAATGTACATACAAAATGTTTACGTTCATTAATAAGCTAAAAGATCTATAATTAAGTAGGCCTAAATAATTCATTATTTATACAAATATCAACATAAAAAATAGAATGAAAAAATAAAGTCTGGGCACATAATATTCACATATAATATGCATACAAAATGTTGAATTACATTAATAATTTATTTATTAATACAGGAAAAATATATATAATTAAGTAGGCCTAAATGATTAAATATTACAAAAATATTAAAATCATAAAAATAATCAAGTCTGGACATATAATAAACACATACTATACAATCAATATATACTGAAAATGTTCAATTGAATTAATCATTCATTTATTAGTATAGGGAAAATGTATAAATAATTAGGCCTAAATAATTGTATAGTTAAAAAATATATCAAAATAGAATGACATAATCCAGTCTGGGCATGTAATCACGTAATATCCATTCATTATATAAAATGTTTAATTGAATTAATAATGAATACAGGAAAAAAATGTATCACTCAGTAGGCCTAAATATTTGTCAAAAATCTAAATATATTAAAATCATAAAAATAATCAAGTCTGGACATATAATAAACACATACTATACAATCAATTTATACTGAAAATGTTCAATTGAATTAATCATTCATTTATTAGTCTAGGGGAAAATGTATAAATAATTAGGCCTAAATAATTGTATAGTTAAAAAATATATCAAAATAGAATGACATAATCCAGTCTGGGCATGTAATCACGTAATATCCATTCATTATATAAAATGTTTAATTGAATTAATAATTAATACAGGAAAAAAATGTATCACTCAGTAGGCCTAAATATGTCAAAAATCTAAATATATTAAAATCATAAAAATAGAATGAAATAATCAAGTCTGGAGATATAATATACACATAATATAAACATAAAATGAATTAACAATGAATGAAGACAGGAAAATAATTACTTTTTTAAATGATTAAAAATGTATTTCATATCAAAATATATAGAAATGAATACAGACAATTCAAAAGAAGAAACCCCTGACTTATGTAATGCCATTTATTTATTACGGTATACACTGTAGACTAAATGAACAATTGTAAAAACATATTCATATATTTCAATAGATGTGTGGCACCCTAAAACGGCACATGAGCAGAAACACTGACTTCAAATCCAAATAAAGGGATCGTTGTTTCCTATTTTATCAAAAGGTTCTTTGAAGAAGACGTGACGCTGCACGCGTGGTGTCTCGTGCTGGAGAAAGAATTAGATTTAGATGTGCCAAACGCAAACACAAATCATCTCTGCTGGTCGTCTCGTAGATCTCCTCTGCTGGTCTTTGCATTGTTTGGTGTAAGATAGCTGAAGTTGCATTCATCTGTGGTAGATGAGATAAAAGCATGCCGCAGCCTTCTCAAGAGCAAACTGCAAATGAAAAGCCTGCTTTTAGTCAAGCAGCTAACGTCAGGTGACAAATAACAGCATTGCGGCAGGCTTCATTGTGGAGCAGGTGTTACTGACACTTTATGTCTCACAAATATCATCAAATATATGAAATAAATGTTCCCTTTTAAAGGCACATACACCATTTTAGCACATAGCGGCCTGGGACCGAAAATCTAAGCGGGATTGTTGACATGAGAGTTGAAAAGTAAATGGAAAACAATAGACAGCAGCAGATACGTTGTTATGTTTTCTAACATGTCATCAAATACCATCTACCGTCACGGATTTCAATGTTCAGGACCGATTTGCATTGAAGGCACAGCATTTCTGTTCCAAATCGTATGAAAATGTTCCTGATTCAAATGTCGGCGCAGACAGGCGTCAGTCATGCTGGAAGGGTTTGACCACAAAGCCTTCAGTGCCCTCATGCGGTCGTCACATGTACTGCACCGTACAGCACCAATGTGCGACTTGCAGTGCATTTTTCACATGCAACTTTGCCACTTTGATATTTTGTAAAGCAGCACATGCTAAGGAGTTATATATGCATGTATTTCAACATCTCAGCTTTGTCATTTAGGTGAATAAGCCTGTTATTAATATCAACTTTTGTTGTTTTTTTCTCCATTTCCCCCCATTTTTGCTGTTTTTTTCATTTTCAAAATAATTTTAAATAATCATAATTTTTTTTGCGCAATATTCTGACTTTATTTCCATGACATTTTGACTTCATTCGCATATTATAACCCCCCCCCAATTTGTTTTCCAAAACATATGATTTGATTTTGTTTCTCACGTTCTGAGGCTTATGACTTATTTTTTAAATTGTTTTTTCTTGAATATTTCAACTCTATGGTACTAAAATTGTTATTTTTCCCCATAATATTTAAATTTTATTCTTGTAAAATTACAGTTTTTTCCCCCATTTTTCTGTTCTTTTTAATTTATTTTCCAACTACTTCAACTTTCTTCTTGTAAATTTTCTTCTCATAATGATCACTTTATTCCCATCATATTTTGACATTAATGCTATAATATTATAACTCTCTCTGAAGCCCAATTGTGCAAAAAGTAGAACTTTGTTGGGTTTTTTTTGTATGTCGTAATATCACGACTTGAACGAAATGTTTAAAAGTCTTTTTTCTTTCAACTTCATGCTACTAAAATGAATTTTTTTCCCTCATAATATTAAGTTATTCACGTGAAATAACAACTTTTTCCTCTTAATATATTGACTTTATTCTTGTAAAATTAGTGCTAATTTTTTCTTCTTGTTGAATGATATTTTTAGAACGTGGTCCGGGCCGATAAAAAAGCAGCAGTGGGCCGCGATGGGCCCCTGGGCTGCACTTTGGACACTCAATCTTTAGTTGATGGTAAGATGTGTCCTTCCCAAATAAACAGAAATCTCCATCCGTCCATCTTCTTCTGCTTATCCGAGGTCGGGTCGCGGGGGCAGCAGCCTAAGCACGGAAGGCCAGACTTCCCGCTCCCTGGCCACTTTGTCCAGCTCTTCCCGGTGAATCCCGAGGCGTTCCAGTTCCAGTTGAGAGACATAGTCTCTCAAACATGTCCTGGGTCTTCCCTGTGATCTCCTACCGGTCAGACATGCCCTGAACACCTCCCCAGGGAGGCGTCTGGGAGCCTGAACCACCTCATCTGGCTCCTCTCACTGCGGAGGAGCAGCGCTTCTACTCTGAGTTTCTCCCACATGACTTCTCACCTTATCTCTAAGGGAGAGCCCAATGATCAATGATGCCATCGTTATCCTTCATGCAGCGTTTGAGCAGCTTGCATGATTTCTCTTCACTTTTCACTTTCACATTCCTTTTCTTTGACACACTGCCGTCAGAAGAGTCTGACTTACGCCTCGGAGACATCATGAAGGGGAAAAAAGTTCAGTTGAAAAGAACAAAAGTGATGTTCTTCCTCGGTGACGCGACACACGACTACAGCATGTACACACCTGATCCAAATCTTTAGAGCAGTCGAAAAATGTCAAGAATGTACATTTTGCACTGTTGGATCTTAAGGAGGTTCTATGCAAAAATAAGAAATGGGCGTGAGACAAAAAAGGATTTTATTGCAAAGAAGCATTCAATTGAAATGGGATGTTCATCAGCTGATTAAAAGTTTAAGACCATAGCCAAAAAAAACCCCTGAAATCTCCCTAAAATAAAAATAAAGTATTCAGTCTTTCTTACTGCGTCCAACCTCAGCAGCAATGGAGCGCTGCAAGAGGCCTTGCTTATGCACCTCAACAACCCCACCGAGTTCAAAGAGAGAAAGGTGTTTTGCCTTTGCCATCAAGAGATCATGACAGCGTGAATACCTGACACTCAATCACATTCAATCCGCCTTTTTGCCCACATGTTGCCTTTTGAAGGCTGTGCTCTTCAACTTTTGATGGCCAGCCTATTTCACTTGAATGCTTGTTTGCAATAAATTGCTTTTTTGTCTCACTCCCATTTCTTCTTTTTACATTTTGAAGCTCTACTTAGAACCTCCTTAAGATCCAAAAGTGCAAAATGTACATTCTTGACATTTTTCGACTGCTCTTAACATTTCGATGAGGAGTGTACTCTTCTGCCTACGCATCTTTCCGCCGTGCGCATGTACTGTAACTTCTGAACATCTCTTTTTCTGTTTGTTTATTAATAATTGATCAAATCATCGTCTAACACGCTGCACGGTGGTCTAGTGGTTAGCACGTTGGCCAACACAGGAACAGCCTGGAGATCGGGAAGACCTGGGTTGGATTCTCACTTGGGGCATTTCTGTGTGGAGTTTGCATGTTCTCCCTGTGTGTGCGTGGGTTTTCTCCGGGTACTCCGGCTTCCTCCCACATTCCAAAAGCATGCATGTTAGGTTAATTGGTGACTCTAAATTGTCCATAGGTATGAATGTGAGTGTGAATGGTTGCTTGTCTATATGTGCCCTGCCATTGGCTGGCCACCAGTCCAGGGTGTACCCCGCCTGTCGCCCGAAGTCAGCTGGGATAGGCTCCAGCATGCCCCCACGACCCTAATGAGGATGAAGCGGCATAGAAAATGGATGGATGGATCTATGACTTACAGTATTTCCACACGTATGTGCTGAAGGGGAACTATTTCATTGGCAGGTAGGGAACATTCAAACACACACACACCAACACACGCCAAGCAAATGATGCTATTTGCATTGTCAGTCAATAAGAGTCGAGACAGCGTACAAGCCTTCATCTGCTCGTGTTGAACTTGAACGTGCCCGATGGCGACGGTAAGTTTCCTGCATGAGATGAAAAGTGATGATACGATGATATTTCAGTTGTGATGATGTGTTTTTCTCTGGTTTTCCTCATCGTTCAGCCATAACTTGTTGACCAAATGATCCGATCAGACTTGACAGTTTCATGCTATTTGGTGATGATACTGAGATGTTACTTCATTGTGTGTTTGTATTTTCACCCATGCAGATACAATGAAAAGAAAACAGTGCAAATGTTTATTTTTCTTCTCTCAAATTTTCGGTCATCCTACATACTGTACTTTTGACTGAATGCCTGATTTACATAACGTGTGCCATATTTGACATGAAAATAAGCGTGTTTTGCATCTAACCTCAGTGAGGATTGTGCTAACTGTACTGTACTGTACTGTACTGTACCCACCAGAATGATATTCGTTGATATGGTCCAATTGGTACATCAAGGTATTATTGTGATGTTAAGTGAGAATTTTGATTTTACAGAATGAGGCTGCACGCTCCTGGACACTGAGTGTCACCATCATCAGGGCAGAAAACATCTGCTCCACTGACTTTTGTATGTGAGAATTTTGCTACTTTATTCGATTTATTATCATGACTTTATTTGCATGTTAACCCAAACCACTTTCCTACAATGCCTCGTGCTTGAACTCATCACGTCCCTAAATGACGTATGAGGCCAACTCCTCAGCAAGGAAGCAAGCTATTGGCGGTCCTGAAAGTCACGAGAAGTCGCCAAATGACATCATTATCTAATTTGCATAATTGCGTAATTGTCAATTTCCTGTGTTTACGCAACTTGTTCAGACGGCGTACAAGCCCACCCTCGCAAATGCCTTCTCCTCAGATTTTGGATCAACATTTGCAATAACAGTGACTGTTGTAACACATTGATGACATCACGTTCTGTGGTAGGCGGGACTTTGGGAAGCGGAGGAGACAAACTGTCTGTCATTGAGCTCACATGGAGCAAAAGGCCAAAATACAAAATAATGAAGGAGGAAAAGAGGATTCGATAAGGCCAGAGGGTCCAAACTGCGACCCGCAAGCCATTTGTGACCGATGGCTGTTTTTTATTTTAATTTTTAAATTCTTTTGTACTTAACAAAAAACTAAAAAGAAAAAAAAAAGGAAAAAAACAGCAATTTTACTAGAACAAAGTCAAAAAGTACATTTTGTCATAATATTACGAGGAAAAGTAATGTCATTTTAGTAACATAAAGTTGAACTACTAAAATAAAAAACATTATTTAAAAAAAATCATAATATTATGAGCAACAGGCATAACAACAATTAAAGTTGTAATTTTGTAGAAAATCAGGTTGGGGATAAAGTTATAATGTTACGATAATAAAGTCATAATGATGATACGGACATTTATAAGAACAGAGATGAAATAGTTGCAGAAATGGAAAAAATACCTGTAATTTTACAAGAATAAAGTCAAACTATTAAGAGAAAATGTTGTATTCCAACAAGAAAAATAGTCCCAACTTTACAAGAATAATGTCATTTTAGTAGCATACAGTTGAAATATGAAAGAAAAAATACATTACAAACAAAACAAAAAGATGTAGTTTTTGGAACATTAAGTCGAGGAACAAGTTACAACGTTGACAGAATGACGTCAGAATATTATGGGTATAAAGTCAAAATATTTAGTAAAAAAAAAGTTTTATTCTAATGAGAAAAAAGAGTAAACATTATGACAACAACACTATGAGGAAAAATTACAAAATTTTAGTATCATGCAGGTGAAATATTACAGAAAAAAGACATTTTTAAGTGGTAATAGAGGAACTTTGGAAAATTTGGTTGGGGAAGAAGTTGTAATATTATGTATGTATGTATGTATGCATGCATGTATGTATGTATGTATGTATGTATGTATGTACGTACGTACGTATGTACGTATGCATTTATGCATGCATGTATGCATGTATGCATGTATGTATGCATGTATGTATGTATGTATGTATGTATGTATGTACGTACGTACGTATGTACGTATGCATGTATGCATGCATGTATGCATGTATGCATGTATGTATGCATGCATGTATGTATGTATGTATGTATGTATGTATGTACGTACGTACGTATGTACGTATGCATGTATGCATGCATGTATGCATGTATGTATGCATGTATGTATGTATGTATGCATGCATGCATGTATGTATGTATGTATGTATGTGAGTATGTATGTATGTATGAATGTATGCATGCATGTATGCATGTATGTATGTACGTATGCATGTATGTATGCATGCATGCATGTATGTATGTATGTATGTATGTGAGTATGTATGTATGTATGTATGTATGTATGTATGTATGCATGCATGTATGCATGCATGCATGTATGTATGTGAGTATGTATGTATGTATGTATGCATGCATGTATGTATGTATGTATGCATGTATGTATGTATGTATGTATGTATGCATGCATTTATGCATGTATGTATGTATGTATGTATGTATGTATGTATGTATGTATGTATGTGAGTATGTATGTATGTATGTATGTATGTATGTATGTGAGTATGTATGTATGTATGTATGTATGTATGTATGTATGTGAGTATGTATGTATGTATGTATTGTACTTTATTAATCCCACAGTAGGGAAATTCACTTGTTACAGCAGCAAGCAAGATACGCAACTAAAGAATACATAGTGACACATGGTTGGGAATAAAGTCATAATAATATGAATTTTTGTTTTACAAAGATTATTTTAATTTAAATATTTGAAAAAAAACAGTAGCAAAAACGGGGGGGGGGGGCAACAACAAAGAGTGAAGTTGATACTAATAAGCTTTTTAGCCGCGCCCCTAGTGGTTTGGCAAAGCATTACACATCACGCTCCCAACCCCAACGAAGAGCTACAGTATAAAAAGATCAATATGGTGTCAAAGAGGACGGCGTACTGACACGTACAAAGAAGCAACATCCAAGAACATACCTACTTTCACACCGGAGTCCCCAAAAGTCTCCAATGGCACCAGAAAAAGTCACTAGCTTTGTCGCTCGTCAGTTTTTTGAAAAAGAGTCACTAGATAGGTCTGAATAATTGCTAAACATTGAGGCGGGGTTACTAAGTTGGATAATAATTTCATGGGATAATGGCAGCTGTCAAGTAAGCTCGCTCATTTCCAAAAGCTTATTCTTTGCCATGAAAGCTCATTTCACATCCTTGTAGCAATTGCAATGCGTTAATAGTGTGGCAAATATTACAATTCAACTCCTTTTACATTCATAGAACGCAAGCTAGCAAAGTATAGCAAAGTATGATTTTAGCCTTCAAGCTGCTATGGAATGGCTCTGGATTCTTATGGGTTAACATAACTGCACTACAAAGACAATTACCTGAAATCTCACATATTTGATTGTTTTCTGTACATTTCAGGGTCAGAGGACGATTGCTACGTCACACTGACTCTTCCACCTGCAACAGTTTTCAAGACAAATACCGTGGACAACAGTGAAAACCCGGAGTGGAACCAAAGTTTTGATTTCAAGCTCTACGGTAACCTGAAGGTGAGACCTCGAAAGCTAGCAAACACTGGAGGAGTGTTGCCATCTTAGCGGCATTGTGGCTAAATCTGACGACATTCCAAACCCCCTTGGCGATACATGTTCTCAAAAGCGACTAGCGACTTTTTCTGGCGTCGTTGGAGAGTTTTCTGATATTTGGGGATGTGCTGATGTGCAGTTTCTGATCTCACTGAGCAGCGGCGGTGCTGCTGAGAGGTACGCAAGCGGTCAGGGCACAGTCAGCTCCCACTGCACACTGAGATCATAGTGGCGCTCCACGCATCCACGAATCACGCATGCACGAGGCGCGATGCCACAGGGGTGGCTCTTGTCCTGTTTTACAGAGCGGGAGCTAAAACTTAAATGTTTCTTAATCTTCATTAAATGACTTCTCATTACGCTCGAGCCTCATTGGGGCTCGATCACTTACCTGTCAGTGTGTCAGAACGTGTGATGGAAGAACAATGTGTGATAAATAAACAAGTAGTCCTTACTTCAAGATAAAAGGCGGAGGCTGGATGTAATTATAACGCTGTCTAGACTTTGAAAGGCGCTGGCCGAGATAAAGTATTCAAATCATGTTATTTTGATGAAGTGATGGCCAATTTTAAATTAACAAACCGAGAATCATATGCAAAACATGCACTTATATACTTAAATACTGAATCAGTTACAACAGAAAAGAAGCTAGAGCAACAGGGGCAGCTGGAGCGGAGCAACGAGGCTGGCAGGATGACGAGGAAAGGAAGACAGTCGTGGGACAAAGTAGTGTGGAAGAGGAGAAAGAGGAACATTTGGACGTCTTCCCTCTACTAACTGAAAAGCGGTCGTAGGTGTGCCTCGTTATTCCGACCCGCACGGCAATTCAGGGAATCTGGGCAGGGAATACAAAAGAAAGCAGTGGGGGGAACAAATATAAAAACCAAAGACAGGAAGGAACCACAGAACGTGATGTGTAAAGTTATACGCTGCTGTTAATACCGCCGCTGTGTATTCCCAGAGTACTCTCCAGATAAAGTTGTGTGATGAGGACATCATCTGTGATGACGTGATCCAAACAATCATGTTTGATATCAGTACTCTGGCAGTGGGGAAGAAGGAACTCAAGGAATTTCCCATCCACCCTCAGGTAACCCGTCAACAATCATCTGCCCCATATTGAAAAGACGCAGAAAAAAACAACAACCTGTATTTTTCCCAGAAAGGATGAAATCACACAAATATTTGCGAAAAAAAAAAATGAAAGCAAACATAATTGCAAAGCACTGTCCCAATCTGATTCCAAGTGAGGTTTCTATGAAATGCAAGTGCTGTTCTGAGGTTTTTCCACATTTAAAAAAAGCAATTCACTCACTCTATCAACTACGCAGAGGACAGAAAGCAGATTTAAAGGAAAAGTGCACCTCTTTTGGCATTTTGGCCATCATCCACAATCCTGATGCGAGACATGAACATACGTCTCTCTTTTCTGTGCATTCTAAAGATATAGAAACAGCTAAAAAGAGACACCTAAAAATGCACGTGATGCGACACACCTCTGAAAAAACCTCCAAAAAGCGCCAACAAGGCTCCATTTACATAATGTGACCTGCATATTAACCAAGCTACAGCGACATTGTTTTTATTATTGTTATTAATATTGTTACACCCAAGAACTACGTTACTGGCACCACACCGGCTAGCTACTAGCTGGCTAGCGACTAGCTTCACCACACACTTGCTCACAATGCCTCAGGCCGCTGGCGAAAGGAATATTGGAGGTGCCGCCACTGCTGCTGTGTTTTTGTTTTTGAGTTTGGAAAAGTTACCGCGAGGTGTAGCGTTCCTTTCTATGTTGCTATGTGAAATCAATGCACCCAGGAAGGAAGTTCCGCTAATGCTTCAAATGAGTTATAACGTATGTACGTGTTACTGCAGGCTCACAGCGTGGGTATACAACCATAATACCTCGGTGGAGCTTTTTGGAGGTGTTTTAAAAGCGGCCTTTCTCGGCGGAATAGGTGTGTCCCATTACATGCATTCTTCGCTGCTTCTTTTTTACCTGTTTTTATATCTTTAGAACACACAGAAAAAGAAGGTATGTGTTTATGTTTCACATAAGGATTGTGGATAATGGGCAAAATTCCCAAAAAGTGCACCTTTCCTTTAACAACCACTCCAATTTCTTGTTTTTTCCACTTATTCCCAAGCGTATCTTGCTTGCTGCTGTAACAAGTGAATTTCCCCGCTGTGGGATAAATAAAGTACAAATACAATTATTCATCCATCCATTTTCTACAGATGCAATGTCCTCGTCTATTTCCACCAGGGGGAGCAGGTCACCAGTTGGGAAGCTAATGTTGCTTTTCTACTCCACAGTATCAGCTCAGTGCAGCTCAGCTTGGTTTGGAGCGGTTGCTTTTCCACTTCCAAACAGCACCTCATGTAACGACTGTTTAGTCTTTGGACCCCGGATACAGTGTAGTGAGAAAAGGGTAGAGCCGCAAAAATACAAAAAAATACAAAACAGAGGGAGATCCTGTAGTAATTTAAAAAAATGGCGCAGGCGTGTAACTAAAAGCAAACAGTAAATAATGTTACTTTGGATAATTCAAATAACACTTTTAAATTGATTATGGATTAACCACCAAATTACTCAAGTAATTTGAAATATTGTATTCTTCAATATTACCACCGGGCTATAGACATATTTCCTGGTTCTAGTCAGGACTCGAGCAGCAGCATTCTGGATGTACTGCAGCTGGTTTATAGCTGGTTTAGAGAGCCCCGTGAGAAGGTTTTTACAGTAGTCTAGCTTGCTGGAGACAAAAGCATGGATTAGTCTCTCTAAATCTGGCTTAGACACTCCCTTGACATTCCCTTGATTTTGGCACTGGTTAAAAGCTGATGATGTTATTGGTTTAATGTGGCTGTTAAAGTTCAGGTCGGAGTTCATTTTTACGGCTAGATTTCTAACCTGGTGATTACATTTTAGAGAAAGAGTCCCAAAGTGGTAAATAACACTTTGTTTTTGTTTCTGTGGCCAAAGACAATGATTTCAGTTTTGTCTCAGCTTAGCTGGAGAAAGTTGTTTTGCATCCACACACTGATCTGTTTGATACAGTGACAAAGTAAACTGCAGGACCGCGTTCACCTGCCGTCAGTGACACGTAGATCCGAGTGTTGTCTGCATAGTTGTGGTAGGACACATTGCAGCTGCGTATGAGCTGGCCTAAAGGAAGCATGTACAGAGTGAACAATAGGGGTCCCAGGATTGACCCCTGGGCAACCCCACGGGTCATAGCCATTTGGTCTGAGACACAGTTACCAATTCCAACAAAGTACTTCCTGTTTTGAACCAGTTTAGAGCAGTACCAGAGATTCCCACCCATTTTTGTAACCTCTGTAATGAGACCATATGGTCAACTGTGCCAAAGGCAGCACTCAGGTCTAGCAGAACCTAACACGAGACTTTGCCTGCATTTGTGTTCAGACGGATATCATTTGTCATCTCGATCAGAGCATTGGACAGTATCAAACACGTTGCCAGGAAGGAGACACTCAGTAAGCTGTTGGAATACAACCTTTTCTAAGACTTTTCCCCAAGAATGGCAGATTTGATATGGGCCGATAGTTGTTCAGTACTGTGTCATCAAGACTGCTCTTCTTCATTAGAGGCTTAATGACAGCAGTTTTTAGGGCCAGTCTGAGGTGAGGTGTTAACTAGATGAGTGAGTTGTGTTATCAAACTGCTCAGCACAGACTTTAGAAATCTTGTGGGTAAGTCATCAAGGCAGCATGTTGATGGACTCAGAGTGCAGATGATCTGTCCCACTGTTTTGTCAATGAAGTGTTTCAGCTCCAGGTGTCTAGCTGCCTGCAGAATAGATATCTGTGTTGTGGAAATTATTGCATTTTTTATACGTTCAACTATGTCATGAAAGAATGTTGCAGACTCATTGCACTGAGATGTAGAAATGAGTTGTAAGAGCAGTGAATGGAGGGTTAGTTCATCTGTTATCTGTAGCAAACAGTACAAGAGAGTTACCACAGATGGTGATGATTTGAGAAAAATAACTCCCCCTTGTGTACGGTTGAAGGTTTGGTTGAAAACACGTAGGTTTTCTTTGTAAACCTCAGAATGAACCTGGAGCCTTGACTTGCGCCGACACTCCCTTTTCTGTGCCGTGACAGGCTCATCCTTTCTCCGTGGCGCCTTTTGCCCACTTTTAAGCCATTCTATCCGAGACAGGAGCAATGGTATTGAAAACATTTACAACACTTGATGTATAAGAGGTCAACAGATCATCAACATTAGAACATGGGGTGTTTTCAAACCTGATTCTTGCCATAAACTGTGTCCCTGTGCTGTCATTAATGAGTCTTCTCCGAACGACTGCAGACCCAACTGGTGGTTTGGGTGTAAGAGAAAACAAAACAACAGTAGTCCAGAAGCAAACAAAAATCTCTCCAACAGCTAAATGCTATTTATTTTTGTCCACAGTGGGACTCAAACTAGGCCTTCTGGTTCTGACACCCAAATTACTTACGGACTGAGCTACTGTCGCCAAAAATCACTGCAACTACACCCCAGTTTACTTCTCAGCATGAACTGTAGATTTGGTCTGAGTTAGCACAGCAAGAAAACAGTGTGCTGCAGCCAAGTGGAGAATATATGTCATTGCTAGCTAAGCAAGTGTTTCTTTTTTTTCTTACGACGACGTGGCAAAGAGAAATTTCTCCTCCTCTCTTTGTGAATATTGCCATTCATCCAGGTCATTGCACTCTCAGGGCATTGAATGGATGGCAACTAGACTGTTCAGGTTGTCTTATGTAACGGACGCCAGCCTGTGAGGCTGCACAAGTGTACGTTGGTAAACCTCACTCCCTCTGCCTTGAGAGCTGCGCTGAACATGCGGTCGACAGTCCGGGCTTTTGGCCGTGTGGTCAGCGCTCTCGTCTCCCATTGTGAAGGTCCTGTGTTTGTGTCCCGGAGAGGACAGTGTGAAGCAGGGCGGGTTACACTTAGAAGACGTTTGGCCTGTCATCTGAGCAGGCTTCATCAGTTCATGCTCAAAGACTAGCTTGGAGTTTCCAGTAGAAGTCCTCAATAGAAGTCCGAAATAAGAGTCCCATCTCGTCTTTGAGCTGATGAAGCCTGCTCGAATGAGAGGCCAAACGTCTTTTAAGACAACCTGAACAGTCCAGTTAGAACAGTCCAGTCAGCTCTGTGAGCAAACAACAACTGTGTTTGCCTGTATGGCATCGTGTCATGGACGAGCGATGGTGGTTGAGAGGAGAGGAGGAGGTGGTTGATGCGTTACAAAAGTCAGCCTTAATGATCCACGTCGCCGCAGGTGAAGACATGTTTGGAGGTGCACATCACACAACACATGTGGCTTGCTGGGCAAGCATGTGACGTGTCTGTTGTCTCTCGGGGAGGGAAGGGCACTTATGTGATAATGCTTTTTTTTTCCTAATATTTTCGGGATCCACCGGCAACGTCTCAAAGATTGACTGGTCGATCGCGATTGACGGGTTGGTGACTGCTGGTGTAGGCTATGTCAAGCTGAGTAGACGGAAGAGTGGTTTGTTGCTTTGACACCACCTCACCGGGAGGGCGCCTCGTAGTGATCCGTATTTGGATTGAATTGGTTCCTCTTGACATGGCGCTACAGTTGCACTCAAAATTATTCAAGCCTTCTTTTAAATTGCAAATGTATTCAAAATGTAAATGAAAGACTTGCCAATTTTAATAAATAGTGATGAACTATTTGAATAGATTTTCTTTTGGTTGTTTAGTTCAGACGGCCATTATGGGCTATTATTTTAAGAGTGAGTAGATGTGCTAATATCAAAACAATCTATTTTTGGCAGCCATGTTCTTGTAGTGCAGGGGTGTCCAAACTATTTCCACTCAGGGCCTCATACGGAAAAGTCAAAAGATGCGGGCGCCGCTTTGCCATTTTTTTTTTTAAACCAGCCTAAACAAAATATTTAATATATTGTATATACAGTCAAACTTGTCTATAGCGGCCGCGAGAGGGAGTCTGTAAAAGTGGCCGCTATAGACAGGTGGCCTCTATAGACAGGTTGGCGTCCAGTTTGAATGTTGACCAGTAGAGGAAAAAAAAGAAAAAAAAGGGGGGGAAAAAATAATAATAATAATGTTGACCAGTAGAGGGCACTGCGGACTGCGGATAAAAGTTGTACAACACTACTAGGCTTGTTATTATCATGGTTCATGGTTCATGGTTTTAATCCTGAACATGCATGAGTCAAACAGTAGCACATCACATAGTACAATTCACAATTTTGCATGTCCAAAAAGGAGTAGGAAGAAGCAAAGCTTATTTAATCCTACCCCCTCATCAGTTTCACATCAGTTGCAATACATTTATTCACCTCTTGTTCTTCCAAGTGTACTTTGTAGATCTACTTGACAATGTAGTGCAATCATAGCCAAGGTTTTTACTTACTGAAAGGAAGCTAGAGGCCTAATAATAATATATTATTATATTATATATAATAATATATATATAGAGAATATATCCACGACCCACAGAACAAAGCTGTGCTAGTAATGTCTTACGCTTGTTTTTAATATTTTACTTTTTATACGGCAGAGTGTCATTACAGCTTTAGTTCATCGGGAAGTGACGGTGGGCGTCCCGAGCAGGAGAGCTAGGCTCAGTGCTAGCTGTGAGTTTGGAGAGAGTTGGGAAGTGTGTTTATGTTGGCGTGGATGTAAAGTCCTGCAGTGTTCTCCGCTGTTAATAAAGCCATTAAAGTGCATCGGCGACGTGAGTCTCTCCTTCCCCACAACAAGCGGCATTACAGTATTGACCAGTGCACACCAGGAAATAAACGGTGTCATTTCTTACAGGCATTGGCTGGACAGCTATGTAGTGGGGCTTGTTTAACCTTTGCCTTGTGGGCAAGCAGGAAGGAGAGACGATGCTGAGAGATGTGTGTGTGTTCTGAGCTGCTGTCTGGTGGCCGTGTTCAGTAAATAAAGTTGGCAGAAGCAACAGGAGAAGTTTCCTTCTTTGCTTCGGAGCTGAATAACACTGACAAGTTAACAGACTAGTAGCGAACGGAAAAGAAGACGGCTTTTTTTGTGTCGAATACAGAAGATGAGGACTTTGATGGATTTGTGGATGAGGATTGATGAAAAATAACGTGAGTATATTCTAAAATACTTCAATTAAGTACAACCGAACTCAGTTTTGCTCCCGCTGCCGCATGCACGCTTTTTTTTTATTGTAGCGTCGCTGGGAGCACGTCCTGTTCCCAGCCTAATTTGCGGTAATGTTTTGGTGCAAATGCTCATAAAGTTACATGTTTGACCAGGAAATAGCAAGCTCAAAAGAAGACGGCTTTTTTGTGTGGAACAACTGACAGTTTGTGTGGATCTTGTGAATGATTGTGACTGAGCTAGGACTCAGTAATTAAAGTCTACACATGACGGCGTCATTGATTGAAAAACCAAACTTTTTCATGCATGAAGCTTCTACTTGAGTTGAAAATTTGGCCGCTATATGCAGTCAGATATTGACCAAGGGAGACAAAATGGGTGGCCGCTGGCCGCGTTGGACAGGTGACTGCTATACACAGGGTCTATAACATGTAAATTTAGTGGGGGGGATTTTTCAGTGGCTGCTATAGGGAGGTGGCTGTTCTATAAAGGTGGCCACTAAGACAGGTTTGACTGTATTTGTTTACACACATAAAATATATTTATTCATTTTATCGCTGACAAAGTGTATTGCTATTACTATGGACTGTTTCTCCTTACATTACTTTTTGGCTGTTTTAACATTTTTTTTATTTTGACAAATATTTCAACGTTCTACTTGTACACTTTTTTTCATACTAATATGACTTATTCTCATAATATTTGGACTTTATTATCAAAACATTGTAGCATTTACCCAACCTAATTTTCCTAAAATTTCAACTTTAATTCTGTGTTTTGTTTGTTTCGTATATTTTCTTTCCTATAATATTTTTTTTTAAATTCTGTTAATATAATGACCGTACTCTCTTAATATTTTGCCTTTATTCGTGTAAAATTACTGCTTTTTTTTCTAATTTTGCTGTTGTTTTTTACATTTTATTGTTTAATCGTATTTTTAGAATGTGCCGAGGGCCAATAAAAAAGCAGTCGCAGGCCGTAATTGGCCACCGGGCCACACTTTGGTCACCCCTGTTGTGAATACACCACATGAAGTCTATGGATGTACAGTAGGTCCTTGATGATGGTTGCTGTGTTTGAGCGGCTTGCAGCTAGCGTTCATCAGCGTGGCTCCGCTTTATGACCGTTTTACCGTGTCTAATCTCACTTTCACTTTCCTTTTCTTTGACGCACTGCCATCAGACGAGCCTGTTTCATGCTTGGGAGACATCATCCGCACTGAAATATTTTCAGGTCCAAATGATATTTCAGGTCAAACTATTTTATTGGTTCCGCCCCTCATCCATTGTAGGTGCCCTGAAATGGTAACGGCTTCCAGAGTGGGAAAATCTGAAAGCGCCGGCTTGTCGTTTGCATATGACATCACCCCGTCACGTGACCATAAGTAAGCTTTGACGACAAGCCAACATAATATCTGAATATTTGAACGGACGTGACTATGTATGTAATAGAGGTGTCACGAGACTCATGAGGTAAGACGATGTACAAGATTGGCTCCACGAGATTTTAAGAAAAGTACAATGAAAAAATATGACTGAACAAACATACTTTTTAATTTAACTCAGTCACAAATTGCAGGCGCGTTCTGAAATGTTTATTGCCCCACAAATTAACGCTCAAAGATATAATTGTCAACATTTTTTGAGACCAAATAAACCACTGTTATGATAATATACAATAATAACAATAGTAATACAGCTCACTGTTTTCCTGTTATCTACTTGTCTTTGTCTATTTACATCAGGGCTGTCCAGCTGCCTTTTGATAGTTAGAATTTAAAAAACAACAATTTATAATTTAAAAAACAACATACACTGGCTTCTCTACTTACAAACGTCCGACTTGCGAACATTCAGAGATACAAACGCAAGCTGACTGGTCTATATTTTCATGTATTTTGTCGAAAATTGCGATATTTTTTCATTTGAATTTGTTCGAAAAACTCATATTTACATACATACGCATATACTGTATATGTATACACGTACATGTAGTACCTATATCATTGGTAATATTACCTTTTGTTCGACTTACGAACGAATCGACTTGCGAACGGTCGTCTGGAACCAATTGTGTTCGTAAGTTGGAACCTAGTGTATACACACAGTACATTATACTGTACATACTTATGCCATGTTCTGTATCGCTGCTCTGCTGCCACCTGTCTGCCATTTCGTTGTAGTACACGTCGTTTGGCAGAGGCGGAGCTGTAGGCTTCATACATGGGACGTCGGCACACATCCGGTGCCAGATTGTTCCCTGCGCTTCCCTGCTCACCGACTGCCTGACTCGCGCCCGTTGGTGTTGTGTATCACTTCCTGGTCAAACTTGCTAGTCTTAAATACTTCTTGTTCCCTGCTTAGCTTCTCAGCAGCAGCTATTCGGCACTATTTGCTACAGTTAATCCCTTCTTGGTTTTCAGCAGCGATTTATGTTTTTCCCTGCTTGGTTTTTTCAGCAGCGCCTTGTGTTCACTAGTATTTTTCCCTGTTATTTTTTCGTAGCAGCACTTTTTGTTTCCGTGTTTGGCTTATGCCTTGTGTGTTTTTGTCACTGGACTATTTACATTTTTTGGGTACTGAAACCTTTTCCCTTCCCTTTTGTATTAAAAAATAGGAGTGTGTTTCTTTGCATCTTGGGATTCAAGCCCCAGCCTTAAGCCGAATCGTGACAACGTCTACATTTAAAGACAAATCCTTGTGTTTTTCTAAGTTATTAGTATCAACATTTTAGCTTTTTCTTGTTATTTTTCCGCTTTTGCTGGGTTTTAGTTTTTTTTATTTCTGCAATGAGCCACGTTTCATAGGAGGCCCCTGCTCCACACTTTGGACACCCATGCGTGTTTTGCCAGGAAGCCGTGGTGCAATGAGGCAATGGTGGATTGTGTCAGAACTCTGCCTTGTTGGTCAGGGACTGGGTTGCATTGTGGAGGGGTTTTTACAGCTTTCAGACGTGCATTGCACGGCGTTACGGAGACGGTGCTCACTCCCACTCGCCTTCACCTTTGTTGATGGCTTGTATTTAATCAGTGAATAAATACATGACGCAAGAAACACTTACATGTGGACACTTACTCGCTAAATATATCAACCATGTCGCTAAATTGTCAACATGGATCCGGTGATCGCCGGTACATGAAAGTTGGC
Source organism: Dunckerocampus dactyliophorus (assembly GCF_027744805.1). NCBI lineage: Eukaryota > Metazoa > Chordata > Actinopteri > Syngnathiformes > Syngnathidae > Dunckerocampus > Dunckerocampus dactyliophorus. The sequence goes on from NC_072831.1 coordinate 3,060,778, forward strand.
ACTGAGCCAAATGCAATGAGCACCAATAGAAGCGCTCGGTGATGAAGGGTGCAGACAAGTCTGAAGATCTACGTGGACTGATTAATCTGACAAAACTTCAAGTAAAACTGATCAAATGTGGAATTAATACAGCTTCTGCTGGGACATCAACAAGCAGCAAGCAGCTAACATCCACACGTCACTCGTGGACGCTGGGAACACCAAGGTAGGTTGGATTGCAAGGTGTGCATAAAGCACTTAATGTGTACTTCCAATAAGGCCTTGCACACTGCCACTTCCAAATTGCAATTAATTATCATTCATAGTAGCCATGCCATAGTTCACATTTTGATGCAGCTTTTCTCCAACCCAGAAATCTCCTCACGTCTAGCTAACACCATGTAGCCATGAAATGTAACATGAAACGAGATAACACGAGAAGCACCTGTAGTATGAGCGCTAACTTGCCCGTCAACTAAAGCAGGAAAAGCGGTAGAAAATGGATGGATAGAAGATGCTGTATATTAAACCATGGACTTATTTTGCTGTTAATAGTTCCATACTTTGCATTCTTTACATTGTTTACAGGACATATATTGGTAGATACTCTTGGTAGATTCTATAAATACGATACTATGGTTTGATAGTGATATAATTGACATCATATCATCTTTCTTCATAATGTCAAAGGGTAAACTTTGGATCGCCTTTGAGCTGCAGGAGGAGAGGTAGCTTTTTTGTCTTTTTTTTTTACCCGATTAAATGTAAGATATTATCTGCAAATGCATGGCCTTGATACACATATTTTGTGTTTTATATTCTTTAGTATTCAGGAAGCTGTGAGTCCCCTCAAAGCGGCCAGTGTCGGGGTAAGATATCCACATTCGCAACCAAATAACAATCATATCATTCGAACAGTCATGCACTCAGATGTATGAATCGCATGTGGAATTGGTACAATTACAAGGTCGTCTCTTTGGTTCCTTTAACAGAAGGAAGTGGTTTCTTACTGGAGGTTAAATGTTACCACGGTAGCGGCCAAAATACACACTTCCAAAGATTACTGTAAGTACAGCTTTCCACTTATGTATTTGGTTTGTGAAACATTTATTCTTTACAATTTACTTGTTAACCACAGCCATTTAAAGTCAGCCAATCGTGGATATATCATTTATTTGCACATTTATTTGCACATCATAAACGTAAATAAGCGTACAAAAAACAACACAATTTATAAACACCTAAAATCATTGCGCAGGAGAGGATGGAAGCCAAAAGAGTCTTATGTAAATACCTCCCCGAGCGTACACAGGGAAAAAAGAAAGAGAAAAAAATACAATGACAAAGAACTGAAATAATAATCTAAAATAAAACATGAAAAATACAAATCAAATGATATACAGCCTTATATTTTTCCGTTAATTAGAGTCCTTTTCAGATGCTCTTTAAATAAAGATAAACATGATGTTGATTGAAGTTCAGGACATAGATTATTCCAAAGATGAGGTCCACAATATTTCAGAGAACACCGACTGCCAGAAGTTTGACATTAAGGAAGATAAAATCAAGTTGAATATCGTGTAGGATAATTGTGAATAACAGAAGACAACATAAAGAAGTTCTGGAAAACTCTTGGAAGGACATGAGTTGTTTGTGCATGAAGACACAGGTCTGGCAAATATTCACATCAAAAACTGAGAGAAGTTTGAATTTTTTGAAAAGTGGAGCAGATGAGTCCAGTCTCTTTGAAAAACTGATCATTCTTAAAAATGTATTTTGAATTAGAAAAATCTTGTTGAGATGAATGGGACAGGTTGCTGCCCAAACAGTATTTCAATAAGTAATGTACGAATAAATGAAGCAATAATAAAAAAAAATCTAAATACAGGAATGATTTGTCAATGATCGGACTCAAGATGCCGATTGACTTCATGTTTTTTTTTTACAGACCAGATCAATATGGAATATCCAACTTAATTTTTCATCTCCAGTGACACCTAAGAATTTAACATGAAAAGTCAGATAGTAATAGCTCGTTAGCATAATAAATGCTAACCGAGTCGTTCATACCCAACTACAGGGAGCTACACTTCCCTTTGATCGGAGGTGCTAATGGCAGGAGAGGATTAGACCACAACTCCGCCCAGTCTTAGTGTAAGGAACCAATAGGAGGAGAGTGTTGGCACACCAATTCCGCCCACTCTTACTGTATTTAGGTCCTAGGCTACCAGCACTTATTAGTTCGCTGACGAAGCTCTTCGGATGAGGAGCGAAATGTCCCACACCTTCTTCACAGAAGTACAGATGATGAAAAATCAGAGTTATTTCAAAGTTATGTATATAGATTTTGTTGGATTAATTACAATAATTTTTCTTTTTGTTACAAAATAAAATAAAATGTAATTTTGAAGTATTGAGAGGAAGTTTATTGATCTGAAACCATCCAGAAACAGACGATATAGATTTATATATAGGTATATACACATTTATATTCATATACATTTTATTTTTGTAAAATACTCTACTACTAATTGATGTGAAAATGTGCAGTGTTACACACACTATACTGTATGTTACTTTGTTCATGCTAAATGCATTCCAATTTTTTGGATTGAAAATCAGAGCGACATTTATTGAGTGTCATATTACCTTATGTTATTGTGACAAATACATCACGTCAGGCTTTCCACTGCAATTTTAAGGTTAAAAGCCCGGTAACTTTATTTTCCTAGCTTGTTTTTGTTGAATTCATTGAAGGAATACACTAGGAAGAGTTGAAATGTAACATCTGAAAACATATTAAAGCAATACAGCTGATAAACGGATCTAGAATGACACACTGCCATTTTGGGGAAGCCATGTCCTGTGATAGTCACATGACTGTCACAAGACAACCACTCCCAAATCTTTCCAATTCATCAGGGGTCACCAACCACCAGGACGTGGCCCGGTTTCGGTCGGTGGGAAAATTTCAGGTGCAATGATGGAAAAAAAACAAAAAACACTTAAAACTACATCAACTGTTATGTAAATGGATATCAATTTTGGAAATAATGGCTGTTATTTGATTCTAAAACTAATATGCTGTTAGAAATCCAGTTGTTTTTGCATGTTTATGGTATTTGTTGCGAGTGTACACTGTATTCGACAACTTTCTCCCACCCTGCACAGATAGGCCTCTATACTGAATTTTTACCCTTTTTTCACCTCATATTTGCTCCCAAATGCTGATACTATGTGGAAATGCATAAAGGTAAGATTTGATGACCTTATTGAGTGCTAATGTGCAGAATTATTGGTGCACAACCTGAAGTTATTTCATGCTAGGAAACAGCGACGTGATAATCTTCTCTCTGAAAAACAAAGTCCAGGCTCGTACTGGTGGGTGTCCGCTCTGTACACAATACGTAATCAACAAGAAACATGAGATTACTATCGTGTGAGAATCCCCTCCCTGTCTGCCGAAGATTTGTGGGAGCATGAGCCCGTGCGTGGGTCCAAAAAGGTTGGGGACCACTGCTGTGCATTGCTTCGGGGCTTGCTGAGTTCACATCAAACACAAAGCTGGATCGAAGGCATTTGAACTCAATTAAATTTATGGGTTAACAGTTGATTACATTCTAAAATCATTGGTAGAGTCGACTCTTGTGTTGGAAATTCTCCGCACCCTAATAAGGCCACAAGGACCACTTTAGTAAAGTAATTAAACAAATTTCACCTCCCTTACGTGTTTGTTAATCTCCAATTATGAGAAGGAATAAGACTCACACTCCAGTTGAAGATTTGCTAAATGTATTGAAAATAATTCAGACAGAATAATTTCACATTCTTCGGCTATCCGGGCTAAATGTCCTCCTAATGTCCTCCTGCGGCTTCCTGACCAGAAGGAGTGATCGCTAGTCCCCTCTGCATTTTTAAAATGGTTTTCATCAGACCTTTGGTGCCACGGTATCCCAAGATACTGTATCTCATCCCTTGCATTCGTTGCTGATGTGTGTGATGGCTCCAGCTGAGAAACGTTGTAGGACTCTCAACAGCACCCTTTTCAGTACAATTACCATTCCGTTAACAAATTAGTAAAATATTATTTCTATAATCAACTTATAATAAATATTTACTCACTTACAATACACTTTTTAAAAACAATACAATTTTAAAAAAAAGCATATTGAAGCAAATGCCACATATTTTTGATCTAAATGAAGCATTTCCAAGCATAAAATGATTAAATGAAGTAAAATAAATGCATTTAGACACATTAGGCACATTAGACACATTAGACACGAATTTCACGGGTTGGACACACCGGGTTTTCAAAAATATCTAAATTTATATATCATGCTGTTTTGTGGTTGAATACGGCCTATTATTAGTCAAAAATGTGCACATTTAAGCAAATGTTACATATTTGATTGCCTAAATGAAACATTTTCAAGCATAAAAATGTCTGAATGAAGTAAAATATGAATATTAGCCATTCAGAAGACGAATTCAAAGACGATGATAAAATACAGTATTGTACACTGGTCAATAGATGTCAGTAATGTTACTGTAATGTTGAGACACACAAGCACCAGACTTGGGCAGAACAACAGGCTTTTATTGCAGCTTTGAATCATCTCACAACAGGCACAATAATCCCTAATAAAAATCCACAATAAAAACACGGGCTACTGTTGTGGCCGTAACCCACACCAAGCTAAAACTCAACTCTGAACCCCGGATGTCACATCCTGTCCGCCACTCTTTCAGGTCTCGTGTTATGTCCACTATATTGGGTAGTAGGAGTGTTACTTCATGCCTAGAGGGCTCTAATAATCTTAAAATTATTATTAGCGTACTGAGAAGTGCTCTAACTATGCTCTAACTACCAACATATTAGAAATTCACTTGTCGGGTCTAGAACCAATGAACCGTCATAAGCGAGGGATGACTGTACTGTTATGTTTCCTCCCTGTCTCCTAGTTTCAGAGTCAGACTGCTACGTATCTCTTTCTCTGCCGACGGCCGCAGCGAGTGAATACAACACGGCAACCGTACGCAATAGTGACAACCCAGAGTGGAATGAAACGTTCAGCTTCAGGGTCCCCTCCCATCTGAAAGTAAGTCAATAGGACATCAACAGACATCAGAGCATCTGACACTTAACCCAACGCAACATGATTCATACGTCAACAAAACCCTTTGTCCTTTTTTCTGTTCGTACGCTGACATGTACAGCAGAGGACTGTAAAACTGCAAATGGTACAAAGAAGAAATGTCCTTTGTTTCGCCAGAATGTTTTGGAGATCAAGCTACATGACCAGGACCCCGTTTCATCTGATGACCTGATTTCAACCGTCCTCTTTGACCTCAACAATCTCCCATTAGGGAAGAAGGAAGCGGTGACTTTCATTTTAAATCCTGAGGTAGGATCGAGCAGGAATAAAATGTTACTTTACATTCATGTTGTCGCGACAGGATCGGCCTCAAGACCGCTTTTGGGGCTCTTGGTCTCAGACATCGGGGACCCGTCACATAGCGGTGCTGTATGATTTCATTGTCGATAGAATGTGTTTGGATAGAACCAGGATTCAAGTAATGTGACGTACATCAGAAAATACTTCAACTGCTGTCTTCTATGACTGCAACAGCCATGAAACATTTCTACACTCTCACAATCTGGAGATTTGTGAATGCCTTATCCCTTCAAGCAAATACAAGGAAGAGAACAGTGATTAAAAATTCAAAACATACAATCACCAATAAGGGAAAAAAAGAAAAAAGATCAATAAAATACAATAACTACAAAAACAAAAAGGCTAAATACAATGTACAAAGCATATGTTGATGATTTTGTAAAAAGGATAAATGCCAGAAAATGAATGAATGAGAACAGGTCCTTTAATTCCTTACCTTTTTTCAATTGTACATTATTACGCTGTCACGGCGTGGCGTGGTGTTTTCTTGGCCTCGGGATGCAGAGACGAGACCCATGTGCAGGTAAAAAGTCTTTCATAGTAAGTCTCAAAAGCGGAACAGAAAGCAGGGAAGCTTGTGGAAGCCACATAACGAGATGCAGGGAGGCAGAAGGTGCGTGTAATCATGCAACCAGAAACAGAACAAAGCAAAACAGGAAGTAGTACAAAATAAGGAAATGGAAACCGGAAGTAAGGCATGAACAGAGAACTGTCATGCAGGCGGACATGCAGGGGCATGACCTTATTTGCAGTTCACTCTCTTGCAGTTTTTCCAAAATGTGGATTTGAGCAAATAATTCTCTTCAATTAAGCATTTTCAAGCATAAAAAATGTTTTAAATGAACTAAAATACAAATACAGTTTAAGACATTACAAGATGTTGATGAACTGTACTACACTGGCCACGAGGTGTCACTAGTGAGTAACATGCATCAGACTTGATCACCAACGACACACCCATGAGTCGTGTTTATGTCTTAAATGGCTTATTTTCTCTTTTATTGAGTAAAGGGGTTTTAATTCATGTTTAGAGGGCTTTAATAATGGTTAAAATTGTATTTAGAAAGCCATAAACAGGTTGTCTATGCTCTAACTACGAAAATATTCTGTTTATTGCTATTGAATCCTACTTTGCGGAAATTCTCTTACGGTGGTCGGGTCTAGAACCGATTAACTGCCATAAATGAGGGATTACTGTTGTCTTGTTCTTGCCTCACATTGCCTCGGTCTCGGTCTGGACTCGTCTAAGTGTTTACCTTGACGAGTGTTGACTACACCACTCGTGTACGAGTACATGTGGACTACGTGCTTGTCATTGTTGCATTCAACGCCATGCCGTTGCTCTTCATGTTGCCGTGATCATGTTTTCATGTTTTTTTCAGACAACAGATCACATCATAATGGAGTTTGAGATGTTCCACAGGTGACAGACTCACATTGCTCTCATTCATTGCATTATTTTTTTGTAAATATTGCTGTCAGTGTTGGGAAATGCACTATTTGACAAAGTTCCTCCCTTTTTTCTAGTGAGGAACCCCCTTCTGAATATGTCAGCAATGGCATCCTTCTGGTAAGGAACGACATGTGCAATGTAGTAAATACTACTCCTAGTGTGAGTGTATTGTAGGCATTGTACAGGGGGGTCCTGTCCTGCTCATTTCAAGGGCTTTTAAAATGATATTGCAATAGTACAATGAAAAAAAAATAAAAATATGTAACAATATATTGAAATCTACTCATTTAATCTCTACTACGTTACTGTGCATCACTCCTCACAAGGCTACACTCTGGTTTTTCATTTATTGTGTGATTTATTCATGTATTTATTATCTTCTGCTTTTTTTCTGAATGACAAAATCTTGCAGTGTTTTAATCTTGTGACGTCCCTAGTACAGGGTAAATCTGCATTCTTTTCCTCTTGGCCAAAACACTCAGCCTCCTGCCCCGACCATGCCAACCTGTTGCGATTGTTCAGGTGTTCAGGGGTTGGCACCAGTGCCTCACCCCCTGCCACCGCTCAGAGTTGCATAGATAACCTCCCCAACCCCTGTGCTAATGGTTATCAGCAAACAGTTAAGAAGAATTGGAACTTGGACATGATTGGATGAATATTGGAGAGTCCGATGTGGAACCGTACTTTGTCCATGAAGTGACCCTGAGGTAGGTAACCAAAAAAATTTCCCGTCGCTGTCTTACTCTGGTTTAGATACACAGCTCTTTCAGTACATAAAAAACACACTTTCTGGCTGCCATTTTTAAGAAAAAAATGGTCCTGAGCAAAGGTCACCATTTGAGGCTGAGCACCCGGTAAGTTGCCATACTTGAAGATTCTCGTTCATCCAGCTCATTGTATCGCTCAGGGCATCGAATCCTTCACAACTGGACTGTTCAGATTGTCCAGACAGAAGGCGTTTCACCTCTCATCACTTCATGCTCAAAGACTAGATAGGACAGCTCCAGTCTACGTGTACATACTTTGATGGAACTTTTAACAAGTGTCATCCTCTTACAGACGACCTGATCCACCTGAGCTTAGGGTTGTCCTATCTAGTCACACTAGAGCTGTCCTATCTAGTCTCTGAGCATAAAATGATGATGCCACCTTGGATAAGAGGCAAAACGTCTAGGGTCGTAAATGGACTTCACAAAGTTGCGACATGAGAAACTCAAAAGATCTTCATGGAAATCTTGTGAAGTTGTCATACCCGACCGTTCACGAGATTGGTAGGATAGGGCCCCTTTATGTATTTCATTTTGTCATGCATATGAAATGACCTCATCTTTCGTTCCTCCAGGCTGCCCCATTCTCTGTTTTGGACGTCAGTGTTGACAAGCTACTAAACAATTATGGTATTGTATATTAGCTGCAAGTGGAATGGACAATTCTGGTCACACTTTTAAAGTTTACACTGTTTGTCAGGACTGATACTGGTAAAAAATATATACTGGTCCAATTTGCAAACATGAATTTGAGCTGACTGTTGATATACAGGGTGTCCCTAAAGGCTGGGCATATAGTATACAGTCATCCCTTGTTTATGGTGGTTAATTGTTTCCAGATCCGACCTTGATAACATAAATATTTAATTATATTAATGATACTATTATATATATATATATTAAATCATTTTTATTTTAATTACGTAATACATGCATTTTGTGTCTACAGTACACTTTGGGGACACTCTGTTGTGTAAAATGATGCTGTCTTGAAATGACAATGAAAAATTACTACTTGCATTCAGAATCATAATACACACACTGGATGATCTATCATGTACTTATGTTCTGAAACTTATGAAGTTGCAATTGGAGCAGAGATCCTGCTTGAAATCAATCCTACAGTAATAATGTTTTGACATGTGCTTGATAGATTTTCTGGGCAAAGTGATGACGCTAAAGGGTGCCTATCCTGAAAATCAACGCTTGTTGGCAAAGGAACTCACTAAGCTGCGTTTCTACATCAACAGAGACCTGGCCACGGAACTTGGAGTGGCAGTGAGTTTCAGCTTTTCCTTTTATTTTGGGTTGGACTGATCATCTAAGGTTCATTTTAAAAAGTATGGAAGTTGTTATAATAAATACACCTTGCAGAGACCAATTTTTAAATTGTATTTAACACAGGAGGTTGTCAATGTCAAATCTCGCAGCACACATGAAGGATATCCTATATCAAATACAGTCATAACAAGATGAAATGCAAGAATGAAATAAAACAAGAATTAAAAGAGAGAGAACACTCCCTTACTTTTATCCCTGCACAGTGGAAGGGCCGTTGCAAGGGAGGAAGAGAACGGTTTGTTGGGAGGAGAAAGTCTCAAAAATCACTTGACTTTTCACTTTCACTTTTCTTTGACATAGTACGGCCTCACGCTTGGGAGGAAGGGCAAAAAGGAAGCAAAAAGTTCAATCGGTGATGTTGTCTTTCCTTCCATGGTGTAGCGACACATATTCTTCCTTTTTCTGTTTCTATGGCAGTTGTCACCAACCTTTTTGAGACCACAATCCTTTGCCTCGGCCGTGATCCTGCACAAGATCTACGCCCCCACCCTCCCAAACAAGCGGGATATACATACTGTATATCTGCCATATATATATATATATATATACATACAGTATATACTGTATATATACAGTCAAACTTGTCTATAGCGGCCACTAGAGGGAGTCTGCAAAAGTGGCCGCTATAGACAGGTGGCCTCTATAGACAGGTTGGCGTCCAGTTTGAATATATACATATATATATATATATATATGTAAAGTATATATATACAGATCTGATGAGGCGAATGGTGTCTTTTTTACGCCGTCTGCTCGAGTGTTCCAGCAAAAGCGGGCATAATATAAATAAAATATACTGTATATTTCCCATTAGATATTGTCGCATATCTTCACCTACATTTTACATATTTAATGAACTAAAGTTCATTAAATATCTTATTGAAATGATCTGTATGAATGTCTAATATCTCTATAGTGTACATTTTTCCCTGGTGTAAAACATTTGGAGACTACAGGATACATAAATAGATGAGTCATTTGCTCCTGTGAAATTGTGTAAGCTTAGCTCTAGAAAGGTCACTCAAATGACTTTTTAGATTTCTTTTGGAAAATGAATGCAAATATTTTTTTTAATTTCTCTTCTTCTTCCTTCGCCATTTTATTAATTGTTTAATGCATCATACATAGCTTCTGTTGCTTATTTGCTCCTGTATTATTTACTCCTCCATTATTTATATTAATCTGTTTTGTATTTGTTCATTTTTATTTGTGCTCATTTTAATTACACTTATTATTCACTTATCCGTTTTTATTGATTTATTTTCGAACATGTATTATTTTTTATTCTCTTTTACCTTCATGACTGCACAAGCTGCCAGTCTGTTTTTTATTCCTATTCAATTATTATTTACTCTCTTTATGTATTGTAAATGACCTTGTTTTCTAATTATTTATTTGTTATTCTTATTTTATTTACCCTTATTATTCACATCCATTTTTAAGGTGTGAGGGCCCTTTTAAAACTGCTATGTTTATTAATATTATCATTATTACGCATGTTTTGTCCCATTTTTGAGTTCCTTAAAGTGCATGAAAAAGCACCAAAATTTGCAAGTGCATCTGGTCTGGTGAAAAATTTGGTATATCTAGGGTCCCAAACACAAACCCCCAAAAACTCACTCAGTTGTGCCCCCTTTACATTTTGCAAAAAGTGGCCTCCGCCAACACTTTCATAAATTGTCACGAAATTTGGTGGAGATTTCAATCATGACTGGATGCACAAAAACGTCTCAGGAACTCATGCTCCAAAACAAACAGCAAGTCGGCCATTTTGGTTTCTGGCGGCAATTTTTGGTAGGCACTTTGACCAAATTAAAAAATGAAAATCACAGATGCTAGGCAGATGGGCAATGTTACACTGCAAAGGATTTTAGGCTGTTCCGTGACATGTGGGCGGGGAATGGCAATAAACTGTGATGATCAATCAGACAATTTGCCACTAACTGTAAAAGTTTCTAACTCAGTTCTCCACTGTCAAAGCTTTACCATAGTTGGTACATATCATGAGGACGACACCTTGAAACTATACAAAGGTCATTTCCTGAATTCGTCTCAGCGGTCAGGTTAAATAATGTGATATATTATTGTGACTATGTAATAACATCTGTACTATTTACATGATATTCTGCATATTTTGTGCATATTTCTTTCAGGATGAAAGTTCAACAAGGCTTCAGCCCCTACCGCCAGAACACACTAGCAACGTGTCCCTGGTCATTGATCAGGTAAGAAGTGCTTTGATTTGACTTTGGGTCAGATTCATCGTGAATCATTTGGACAATGTGTTCAATTTGACAACTGATCAACCAGAAATCCTTTGAAAGTTGTTTGTAGGGTTGGATGCAGAGACACTGGTAGAATAGTCAAAAATGTAGTCTTTAATGTGCAGCTCATGTAGCACGCATAGTCCTCGGGCAAAAATACAAAAATCAGGTACTAGCCGTACATGTGTTAGAGATTATTATTAGACTTTTAGGTTCAGTCTTATAGTTTCCCTTAGGAATGCTTTTATGATACCCCACTCAAATAGAGCAACTAGAGTTGCACAACACTTACAGATAACTAACTCATGGACAAGTACTGAGAAGAGAAGATAGTAAAAGGACAAACTATCAACATTTAAATTAATTTGATCCAATCTCTCACGCACAAGCTTAACTTTCACTTTCTAGAGGGGCACGGCGACAGCTAAATAGACTCTGTGTACCCTCATCCTGGACTCTTCATCCATTTTCCTCATTGATGCTGGAGTCCAGCGCTGTAACCAAATATATTGCTTTTCATTTTCAATACAATTTGAAACCATTTTAAATTGTGCCATCACTGACTAGACCACTGGCTTCGCTGGCGGTCCAAAGAACCAGGAAGAATGTCTAAAGAGAAGCAATAGTCACTACAATATGAACAAAGAGACAAACCAAAAAATGAGGCAGTGACATCTGAGGCTGCTCAGACGTACGTATGTCGCTTCATTCGTACAACATACAGTAAGTTGGAAGACCAACGGCTGTCAAATTTGGAATAAAAGCACTGACCTTGCAGGCTTCATATGAAGGTTGCAAGAACTACGCGCGATCTGTTCGTTTGTAAGAAGCACAATTGGTTCTGCACATGCGCGAGACCTACGTCACTTCCTCCACTCGCATTTTTTACAACAGAGCTTCTGTGACGTCACGTGTCATCGCAATAGAACATCGGAGTACTCATGGCACCAAAACATATTCATTTTGTTATTTTTGCTATGCAAAACACCATTGAAAGGGGCATCTTTCCTATGTTACATGTGTGCTGGAATGTTGACATATTCACCCTTTTTAAAATTTTTTGCCGTTAAAAAACAAACCAGTGAACAACTGGAGAAGAAGGAGGAAGTGGTGTCACTTCAAGAACACACCCTTTTGGAACTTGGCATGGAATACGGTGCTTCCATGTGGTTGTGGTGTATTCTTTGGTGATTTTCTGTTGTTGTTATATATGTTTTTTTTTATTTTTTATACCCGCTTGTTGTGTGACAGGCTTTTGCTGGAACACTCGAGCAGACGGACTAAGTCAGTTCACATTTCCAAAAGACACCATTTGCCGCGCAGGTTCTTTATTGTTCTGTTTGGCACATTTCAAGGACAGTTGTTGTTCAAAAGGGTTGAGGTTGGGGATTTGGGAAGGCCATTCCAGAAGCTTAATTTAAACTGCCATACGCACTGCAAAAAACAGATTTGAGGTGTTGATATTGTCCTGTTGGAACACCCAATTGTGTCTGTGTCCAAGTTTCAGCCGCATCGCTGTTGATTTGAGGTGACGCAAAATCGCTCACCGGGCAGCAGGTTGTCCAGAAACCAGAAGGTTTGTGGTTTGTTGCTCGCGCCCTCCACCAACACTCACTGTTGTTGTGTCCCTGGGCAAGACACTTCACTCACTTTGCCACACTGGGACATGAATGTTTGGTAGGTGCGAATAGCCACGTTTCCGTTAGTCTACACCGGGGTTTAGATTGGCACTGCCGATGTGTGATTGAGCATGGAATGAATGAATGAGTTTCCTCTGCAGGGTGGCTTGGCTCTCCCTTAAAGATAAGGTGAGAAACATCGTCATCTTACCTTGAGAGGAGCCAGATGAGGCGACTCAGGCATCTGATCAGGATGTCTCCCGGACACATGCCTGGGGAGGTGTTTAGGGCACATCTGACCTGTAGGAGGCCGGAGACGTTGGAGAGACTATGTCTCTTAACCGGCCAGATAACGCCTTGGGATCCCAGTGACCCAGTGCTTAGTCTGTGACCTGACCCTGGATAAGCGTAAGAAGATGGATGGATGGATACATGGAAATGGATAGAAAAATAGATGAAACTTGGGGGAGGACAAGAGAAGGATACAACGGTCACAGTTCTTGGCTTAGTCACGAGAAGCCTTGTCATCAAGTTCCTAAGTTACGTATATGAAACATCTTGGCGTGGTTTTCATGTGAGGGTCATGTGACTATGCCAAGCCATGGCTTTATTAACCTCGATAAACGAGAGATTATTGTGATATCTAACACTACAAAAGTTGATTCTTGTTATAAAGTTGACTGATGATGTTTTTTTTTCCTTTCACAGGACAGAGTGGACTTAAATGTTGAGACACATGAAAGGTAAAGATCGTACTTTTTACAAATATCACCTAAATGCAGGTAACACAGTATGCCACAAAAATCCAATACGGTCAAACCTCGAAGTTTTCGAATGATAGGGTTTGCAATGAAAATATTTGCTAAAATGCTGCCCCAGTCTTTGTATACCATCTTGGCTATCGTACAGCCGAAGAAAAAGTCTGTTTGTATCCATGAGTGATGTTAAATGTTCTTTTAACTATTTCTGCATGTTTTTCTGCAATTATTTTCTAAAGTCTATTTTTTATTCATATTTTTGGGTGTCTGGATTATTTGGATTTACATTATTTCTTTTGGCGAAAATTGCTTCAGTTTTTGTACCATTGGAAGGAATTACTTTAAATTCTGGAGTATAAACCGCACCAGTGTTTAAGCCACACCCACAAACCTTCGAGGGATTTTTTTTTTACCTATATAAACCACACAGGTGTATAAGCTGCACGTGTCCCCGTTATAAAATGGCATATTGTGGCACGCACGACAGGAGCCAATCATGAGCTATGAAAAAACCCACAAAGAGGTCATTACTAAATACAACAGTCTGACTCTCTGTGTCATCTTACAAACAGCATTAAACTCATCACACAGCAACTTAACGCTCAAAAGGCATACCTTAGAAATATATAAACAAGTACCAATACGAGTTTAAAATATTAATTGTTTAGTGAGGAAAAGGGAGCTCTTTCTTTAGCAGGAGGCAAATCTTGAGCTATCAGTGCAATCAACTCTCTTTTAGAGTTTTCCCATAATGCATTTAATTTGAGCAGTGCTTTTAATTGGAGGACAAGCAGCGTAGGAAATGGATGGATGGCACGGCAATGCTACCTCTGTCCACCAGAGGGAACCAGAGAAGCCTGGAGCGCAGAGCCCAGGAGGAGGTTGACGTCATGCAGTGCAATGCATTATGGGATAACTTTAAAAGAGTTGCTTGCGTGAGTGCACTGATAGCTCATGATTTGCCACCTGCTAAAGAAAGAGCTCCCTTATCCTCACTAAACAATTAATATTAGCTCTGGAGTGAAGGAGATGTCACGAGATTAGCCATAAATTAGCCGCAGGGTTCAAAGTTTAAGAAAAAAGTAGCGACTTATACACGGAAATTTACGATACTAACGAAAACTAAAGTTAGACAGTACTTGCATTCAACATGGACGCCAACCACTTTGTTTTTGCCTTGACAGTGTCGACAACCATCTCGCAGTGCGTCTGGATTTTGACATCCCACAGCAAGAGAAAGAGTATCTGAAGAAGAGGAAGCTTTTTGTGGGGCAAAATATGCAAAAACTTTTTGGTCTGGACTCTCCGCCATCACCAAACAAGGTACCAACACAACAACTAGATTATGATGCAACTGTAGGGCACGATTTTCAGCTTGGTCCAGTCATGGTAACCTTTCAGACATGATGGTCAGTATGCTGGTCTGAGGGTCCCAGAGCTGACCCTCGACAGGGCCTTGCGATCCCAGCATATTGTGATATTTTCCTTTGAATGAAACTCCCTTAACTCCTCTCTGGGCGTACTCACAGCAGGCCCGTCATACCGTACTTGAGCCCGCTTTACACCAATGTAAACCACGGCACGCTGGGCTGGTGTGGTTACACGTGGTTGTGAGACCAGTTAGTACTGCCAAATTCTCCAAAACGCCTCTGGAGATGGCTGATGGTTGAGAAATGAACATTCAGTTCATAGCATCAGCTCTGGTGGACGTTCCTGCAGTCAGCATGCTTACTGCACGTACTGTGTGATGAAGCTGCACAGTTTGGAGTGGCCTTTTGTTGTGGCCAGACTACGGCACACCTGTGAGAGGTGGGTTATCTCGGCAAAGATGAAGACAAATTTGTCCTCAATATTAAAAACGTCACCACATAACAATGTGATATCGTTTTTTTCTCGATAATGAAAACAGATTTTTATTAAATGCTGTATAGATGGCCGTTCTCGTGGCCGTTCACATGACCAAGATGACACCAGAGTTTGTTCAGGCACAGTGCAAGCCCACGTCCTTTGTGCTTTCCACAGGTCTTGTGCTCCTGGCCGCTCTGACTGCTCTGAAGTCGTCTAGCTCCCCATGTTAGCATCTGGGACGCTAGCTGTTAGCCATTCAGAGAAGCACAAATAAACTGCACTCCCTGAAGGTGTTGACGTTCTTGCCAGCTCGTCGATTTTGAAATCACACCAATGAAGTTGCTCTCATGGCATGTAAAAATGTGCTTGAATAAACAAGCAGAGCTGCTTGAAAGGCAGCCACTCATAGAGGCAGTGTTAATTCCACGACAGGAGATATGTTACACATATTGGTAATTGGGAGTTGGACAATATCAGAAAAAAAGTAGACAGATAGACAGACAGACAGACAGACAATAATAATAATAATAATAAGGTAACAAGTCCAGTCCTGTCCAGTCCAGTCCTTCCACAACAGGAGATATGTTGTTACACATATGGGTATCGGTTTATAGCGTAATCGTAAATGGAGAGCTGGACAATATCGGCATATTGGTTATCTGCAAAAAAAGCCAGTATCGAACATCCCGAGCTTTTTAAATTTCTGCTGTTGTAGTTAGTTTTTTTAATTTTCCAACTATTTCAACTTTCTTCCTGTAAATTTTCTTCTCGACTTTATTCCCATGATATTTTGACTTTATTGCCATAGCATTCTAATTTTTTCTGCAACCTAATTTTCCAACAATGACAACTCCATTCATTGTTTGTTTCTCATATTTTTCCTATGTTTTAAAAAGTATTTTTTTATGACAATTTTTGTCCTGTTAGATTACAACTTTTTTGTGCTAACATGTTGACTTTATGCTTGTGAAATTTTTCCTGATTTAAAAACCTTTGCTGTTTTAAACATTTTTTTTGTAGAATGTGCTGAGGGCCAATGAAAAAATAGCCGTGGACCGCAAATGGCCTCCGGGCCACACTTTGGCCAGCCTGACTCACTCTTCACATCCCTGTGAAAAATGTAGATTATTCTACAAGGCCTGGGGGGAGAAAAAAAACGAAAAGTATTTTTTTTTTTCTGTGTGTTTGACGATATTTCAACCGCTACTGGTGGGGGTTAAAGTCTTATTTTTTGGGATGTTATTTGTTTATTTCTAAAATACATTTTTTGGTTGAATCACCAAAATGTGCTTAGTGTCAACATGCTACTAGCATAAATACCATGTAGCCATATTTCATGTATTTGATCATTTTATCCAAAACATTACCTCCTGTTACTTTCAGTCCTGTTCTTTAGTGGTCTCAGCACAGGAAACTTCTACAAAAATGAAATCAAGATGCCAAAACACAGTCTGAGTAGCTCAGGTTGTGTATTATCAGATTTAGAGTAGAAAAAGGAAATGAGACGTTTATTTTGAGAGTTGTGGCACGGATTGGATGGAATGGCTCATGCACACTTTTAAAGTTGTACAGAAAAGTCTCCACACGTTTCATGCAGTTGTCCTCCCTGTCCACATTCGTCACTGCGTCCATCATCAAGGTTTCATTGTTATTATACCTCGGATAAGCAGAAGAAGATGGATGAATGGCTGGATGGATGGATGGATGGATGGATGGATGGATGGATGGTCTACTTCATAAAGATATGAACAATACATCATTTTTACGATAGGTTTACTGTAATACAGACAGCAACAATTCATTAAAAAAGGGTTGTAATTAAATTAAGAGTACATTTGTGTATTCTTTATGTAGGTGCCAACGATAGCACTGGTGGGTTCGGGAGGAGGAACCAGAGCAATGACAGGACTGCTTGGTAGTTTGAGGAGCCTGAAGGACTTAAACATCCTGGACACTGTGTCTTATATCACTGGAGTATCTGGATCTACTTGGTAAGTTTAGTTAGTCGGTTAGTTAGAAGTCATGACTAAAGGGATAGTTTGGATTTTTTGACATGAAGTTGTATGACATCCCCATCAGCTTTGTAGTCCAATAACAGCGACTTACCCCCCACTTGGTCTCCCAAGTCCAGCTCTGGTCAGATTTCTGTGATGAAGAACGTAATGCTGGGGACATTTAAGTAAAGAGTTTGTCTTCTGAAAACAATATGCGTTCAAAAGATGAAAACATTTGCATCACAAAGATGGCTTCACAAAGTTGATGTAAAAAAAATCAAACTATCCCTTTAAGAACCCAGTTGATCCATCCCTATTTAGGTGTCTCAATTTTCTTATGGGGACATGATCATGGTGATAATGTGTAGCGATACATAAGATAGCATATTGTATGACAAAGGAAAGAAAACTAATATGCAATGGACAAGTGAATAATATGAGTAGATAGAATACGAATCAATTCAAACTGATAGATATGAAATGAGATACATGACAACAAATAGAGTAACGATAATTGATTGAGATGAAATTCCCCAATTCTGAGTAATAAGACTCACACATTGGTATTAGATTTGCAAAATGTATTTAAAAATATGTCAGACAGAATAATTTCACCTTCTTCAGATAGCTGTCGCTCCTAATGTCCTCCGGTGGCTTCCTGACCAGAAGGAGAGAGAATCGGCCCATCCCTGGTCCCCTCTGCCTTTTTATGATCGTTTTCCTCAGACCATCGGCACCAAAATATCTTATCCCTTGCATTATTTGGTCATACGTGTGTGATGACAACAGCTGAGAATTGTGTCTTAGCTGACTCCTAACAGCACCTTTTTCTGTACAAAATAGCACATGCCCTCCTGGCATAGCACATCCGTCTGACTGCTGAATCCAGCTGGTCCCAGTTGTTTATAGATTGTTATCTTTGTGTTCCCACTCCCCTTTCACCTACTTAAAGCAATGTTCATCTATTCAGCTGACAGTTTAATACAGCATTCTTTCTATAAAATACTTGTTTCCACTCACTCAATTAATAGATATATTGATAAAACAGTTACTTCTATAATGTACTGATATTAAGGCACCTAGTTAATAAACCAATCAATAAAACAGTTTCTCTAAAATCTACTTGTAATAAATCTTTACTCACTCAGCTAACAAGTTAATAAAACAATATTATCCTGCAATAAGCACATAGGAGTAAAAAAGTGATATACAGTATCTTGTGCAGGGATGGTAAAAGATAAGAAAAAAACAACAGACAAAATAAAAATGCATCAGTGACTTATAAGAATAATTAAAATTATAGTAAATACAAATAAATAAGGATAAATAGGAAAAAGAAGAAAAAAAATGTTACAAAATAAAAGGTAAAAATAAAAATGAATAGCTGAATTATAAGACTAAATAAAATTATTTAAAAAAATAAATGAATAAAGGATAATTAGAAAAAAGAAGGGAAAGCGGTTAAAAAGATAAAAAAAAACAAAGTGACTAATAAGAGTAAATAATGGATAAATAAGAAAAAGAAAAAAGTTAAAAACTGAAAGATAAAAAATAAGTACACAGGAAATGAATCAATACCGTACATAAATAATAAGAGATAAATAAAAAATGATAGTAATAAGAATTGATTGAATAAGCAAACGGGAAGAAAACAAAAACTGAGAAAATAAAGCGTGTGCGGTGAAGAAGGTAAAAGAGAAGAAAATATAAAAGATTTTTAAAAAGTGTGTCACTATGGGGTTGCTGCTGTCGAAGACCCAAAATAAGGGCGCAGGACAGGAACACTCGCTCCTGTCCTGCGAAACATGACAAAGTGACTGATAAGAGTAAATCAAATGACAATAAATAAATAATATATGTTAAAAATAACTAAAAAGATGTAAGATAAGTGAATAAATAAATAAATACAGGAGTAAACAACTGAGAGAAACATTGTATGATGTATTAATAAAGGCTGGTTAAAGATAAATAACTCATGTGTTGTGTTGGAACTGGTATTCATGCTTCATGCTTCTGAATAATGGATCATTGAATTATGGAAGCAATTGTTAGTAAAGAATCTAGTATCTCTATATCGAGTTGTTTGTATGACAGAGTATTAGGGCCACACTGCAAAAAAAACACAATCTGAGATTTCAAGAATAAAGTCGTGAAATACTATTAAAAAGTAGTAATATTACGAGAATAAATTCCTAAATTCATGAGAATTAAGTGGTAATATTACGTGTCATCGTGTCAGAGGGAGAATAGAGCATAGCTCTTTAGGAATGAAGGGAACTTTCCTCTTGCTTTAGGCAAGTTTTTATTTAAAACGTGGCAGCAAAACAGTAGTTGAGCACAAGCAGATTAGCATGGGTAGCCCTTCTCACTTCCGCCTAACTTACCGAGGCCCTTGCACATGCCCAAGGCCAAAGGTTACATGAGTCTTTTCATAGTTGTCTCAGGCAATGCCTTTAACATTTTTTTTTTCTGGTCGTAATATCACGAGATTAAAGTCGTAAATTTACGAGAATAAAATTGTGAATTTACAAGAAAAATAAAGTTGTACATATTATTCTCGTAATATTGTTTTTTTCTTGTAAATTTATTACTTTTTTTCTCATAAGTTTACGGCTTTATTCTCGAGATCCATCCATCCATCCATCCATCCATCTTCTACCACTTATCGGTGCTTATCGAGATCGGGTCGCGGAGGCAGCAGCAGGGAAGCCCAGATTTTCCTCTCCTCGTCTACTTCGTCCAGCTCCTCCCGGCGGGTCCCAAGGCGTTCCCAGGCCAGTTGGGAGACTTAGTCTCTCCAACGTGTCCTGGGTCTTCCCCGAGGCCTTCTACCGGTCGGACTTGCCCTGGGAGGCGTCCGGGAGGCATCCTGCCATTTGCCCAAGCCACCTCATCTGGCTCCTCTCTATGCGGTGGAGTAGCGGTTCTACTCCGAGTCTCTCCCGGATGACAGTGCTTCTCACCTTATCTCTAAGGGAGAACCCAGCCAGCCTACTGAGAAAAGTCATTTCGGCCGCTTGTACCCGTGATCTTGTCGTTTCGGTCACTACCCAAAGCTCATGACCATTGCTGACTGGAGGAACGTAGATCGGCTGGTAAATTGAGAGCTTTGCCTTTCGGCTTAGCTCTCTCTTCACCACAACAGACCGATGTAGAGTCCGCATCACTGCAGACGCCGCACCAATTCGCTTGTTGATCTCGCGTTCCATCCTTCCCTCGCTTGTGAACAAGACCACGAGGTACCTAAACTCCTCCACTCTCATCCCCGACCCAGAGATGGCACTCCACCATTTTCCGGGCGAGAACCATGGACTCCAACTTGGAGGTGCTGATTCTCATCCCGGCCACTTCACACTCGGCTGCGAACCGATACAGTGAAAGTTGAAGTTCACAGCTCGATGAAGTCAGCAGGACCACATCATCTGCAAAAAGCAGAGACTCAATCCTGCAGCCACCAAACCTGAACCCCTCAAAGCTCTGGCTGCGCCTAGAAATTCTTTCCATCAAAATAATGAACAGAATTGGTGACAAAGGGCAGCCCTGGCGGAGTCCAACCCTCACTAGAAACGGGTCCGACTTATTGCCGGCAATGTGAACCAAACTCTGACACCGGTCATACAGGGCTGAGGAGTGTGATTCCACGATAGTTGGAACACACCCTCCGGTCCCCCTTCTTAAAAAGGTGGACCACCACACCGGGCTGCCAATCCAGAGGTACTGCCCCCAATGTCCACATGATGCTGCAGAGTCGTGTCAATCAAGACACGCCTACAGCATCCATGGCCTTAAGGAACTCCGGGCGGATCTCATCCACCCCGGGACCCTTCCACCAAGGAACTTTTTGACAACCTCAGCAACCTCAGCCTCAGAGATAGGATAGCCCACTGTGGAGTTCCCAGGCTCTGCTTCCTCATAGGAAGACGTGTCGGTGGTATTGAGGAGGTCTTCAAAGTATTCTTTCCACCGATCCACAACATCCCGAGTCGAGGTCAGCAGCATACCATCCCCGCTATACACTGTGTTGACTGTGCACTGCTTCTTCCTCCTGAGACGCCGAATGGTGGTCCAGAATCTCTTCGAAGCCGTCTGGAAGTCGTTCTCCATGGCTTCTTCGAACTCCTTCCATGTCCGAGTTTTTGCCTCAGCGACCGTCAGAGCCGCAGACCGCTTGGTCTGCCGGTACCTGTCAGCTGCTTTCGGAGTCCCATGAGCAGAAAGGCCCAATAGGACTCCTTCTTCATCTTGACGGCATCCCTCAACACTGGTGTCCACCAACGGGTTCTGGGATTACCGCCACGGCAGGCAACGACCACCTTACGGCCACAGCTCCGATCAGCTGCCTCAACAATAGAGGCACGGAACATGGCCCATTCAGACTCAATGTCCGCCATCTCCCTGAACATGGTCGAAGCTCTCCCAGAGGTGGGAATGAAAACACCTTATGACAGGGGACTCTGCCAGTCGCTCCCAGCCAACCCTCACAATCCGCTTGGGCCTGCCAGGTCCGACCGGCATTCTCCCCCACCATCGGAGCAAACTTACCACCAGGTAGTGATCAGTTGACAGCTTCGCCCCTCTCTTCATCCGAGTGTCCAAAACATATGGCCGCAAGTCCGATGATACGACCACAAAGTCAATCATGGAAGTGCGGCCTAGGGTGGACACCCTTATGCTTGAACATAGTGTTTGTTATCGACACTCTGTGACGAGCGCAGAAGTCCAATAACAAAGCACTGCTCGGGTTCAGATCAGGGGGCCGTTCCTCCCAATCACGCCTCTCCAGGTCTCACTGTCGCTGCTTACGTGAGCGTTGAAGTCCCCCAGCAGAACAAGGGAATTCCCTGAGGGAGCACTCTCCCTCAGTACTTCCTCTAGAGACTGCAAAAAGGGTGGGTATTCTGAACTGCTGTTTGTCGCATAAACACAAACAACAGTCAGGACCCGTCCCACCACTCGAAGGCGGAGGGAAACTACCCTCTCGTTCACCGGGTTAAAGTCCATATTCTGGAGATCTCAGATTATTATTATTTTTTCAATGTGGCCCTAATACTCCGTCATACGTTTGCGATCAGTCAGTGAGGTGGAATGGACGGCCACTCCAACAATTGAGAGGAATGTGTGTCTTTCTGTAATTGCCATGATTTTTCTATGCATGTGTGATATTTTTACTCTGTTGGTGTCATGAACAGGGCTATGTCTGCATTGTATCAAGGAGAAAACTGGTCCCAAGGCAGCATAGATGGTACCATCACTGAAATCAAGAAAGAGATAAGTAAGGATTTCCTCAGTCTCTTCACTTCGGAGAAACTGCAATACTACAGCAAAGAAATCGAAGAAAAGATCAATATAGGGTATATCCCATCACAAACTGACATGGCTGCCCTCATATATGAAGAAGCTGTCTTTGGGAAGGTAAGCAGCTCAACACTTACGATATTTCTTCATATAGAATCATCTTAATATGGGTTTGATCTTTGCAGAAAATGACCAGTACCCTCTCCGAGCAGCAGGGAGCAGTAAATGAAGGCCAAAACCCCTTCCCCGTATACACTGCTGTCAATATGAAGGACAAGGCAGGCTGTGAGTCTGAAGCTGGTAAATTTCATTTCTTTTCTTTGGACACCTTCTCCTTCATGCAGGCGGTCCTCCTGTTCCATACATACACACTCATAAAGTAATAATCCTTAATAGTTCAGCTAGAGGAATACACTCCTGATCAAAATGTTAAAAGCAGTCGATAAATGGCAAGAATGTACATTTTGCACTGTTGGATCTTAAGGCGGTTCTAACTACAGCTTCAAAATGCAAAAAGAAGAAATGGGAGCGAGACAAAAGATGTTCAGAGAACACAATTTATTTACAACCAATAGAGGTGTCATGAGACACCCAACTCACGAGACGAGACAATACACGAGATTGGGTCCATGAGAACGAGACAAGACTTTAACATTGATTTTAAGAAAAGAACAATGAAAAAATATGACTGGACAAACAGACTTTTTTATTTAACGGAGGCCCTGTCCACACAGGAACACTCCTGAGATTTGTCTTTTGGCGGGTTGAAAAAAAATGTGCGTCCACACTGCGCCGGATTAGTGAATAGTTGCATCCAGATGGAAACGGATCACTCAGTGAAAAGGATGTAATACACAAGGCACACCTGTGTGTGGCGCTGCAAACAGACACACAGACAAAGTGGAATTACTTCTGCGATTCATTTCGTAGAACAAGACAAGAAAATATCAGGAGAATGTCGACTGGGGTGAGTCATGTATGTCCGAATATTCAGATATTATGTTGGCTTGTCATCAAAGATCACTTCTGGTCACATGATGGCAACGGGTCGGTGACGTCATAATTTTCAGAAAGAAGCAGGTTACGTGTCTACACGGAAACGACAAGACGGCGTTTTCAGATTTTCCCACTTCCCACCGGAGTCACAAAACAATGCAGGTGCATTTTAAAATGTTTATTGTCCCACAAACTGATGTTCAAAGATATTATTGTCAACATTTAATGAGAGCAAATAAACTGCTGTTATGATAACACACTGTATAATAATAATAATCATACAGCTCACTGTTTTTCTCTTATCAACGTGCCTTTGTCTTTTCACATCAGGGCTGTCCGGCATTCCTTTGATAGTTATAAATAAAATAAAATAATTTAAAAAACAACATATACATACATTATACATACGGTACATATACATTTAAAGACAAATCTTTGTGTTTTTATTAGGTATTTGCTTCAACATCTTAGCGTTTTCTAGATACATTATACATTTCTGCTCTATTTTTCCACTTTTGGTGGGTTTTTGTTTATTTTATGTGCAATGAGCCACGTTCCACAGATGGCCCTGCACCACAATTTGGACACCCATGCATGTTTTGCCAGGAAGGCGACGGTAAAGGGTGTCCAAGCTCTACTTTCTTGTTGTATTGTTTTTGTTTTTTTTTTTTACAGCTTTCAGACGTGCATTGCTCCGGCAGTGGCCATCTGCCAGAGAAGGCTTTTAAGAAGAAAAAAGCTTTTCAAAGGACTCGTCTCCTTCAAGGCCACCAAATTGGCAGTTTTATTCTCTGATGAGGAAAAAATGTAAGCATGACAGTCCTGGTGGCTTCCAAAGTTAAAAACACCTGAGATGTTTTCCACACGAAACAGTGGAGGGGGCACCATCATGATCCTTCAATGGAACAATGGAGCTTCAGGTTGTGCAGGGGCGCCAAAGTTAGTTTTGAACTAATATCCTTAGTCATGTGTGAACAGCCCATCTTGTCACCATTGTTTTGTAAATGAGGCAAGGACGCTCTACTCTCTACTCAGTTACTGAAAGGGAACTGATGGAGCACCTGAGGGCGCTCTCTCCAGTACTCCCTCTAGAAACTCCAAAAAGGGGGGTATTCTGAACTGCTGTTTGGCGCATAAGCGCAAACAACAGTCAGGACCCATCCCCTCCACCCGAAGGCAGAGGGAAGCTACCCTTTCGTTCACCAGGTTAAACTCCAACGTACAAGCCGCAAGCCATGGCGCAACAAGAATTGCCGCCTCTGCCCGTCGCCTCTCACTGTTGAACAAACTCCAGCCCCTCTCGAGAGGACTGGTTCCAGAGCCCTTGCTGTGCGTTGAGGTGAGTCCGAACTTGTCAACCTCGTGCACCAGCTCAGGCTCTTGCCCTACCAGAGAGGTGACATTCCACGTCCCAAGCTTCTATAGCCGAGGATCTTCAGCTGCCTCCCAGCTCACTCTGCACCCGATCCCTTTGGCCCCTCCCGTGAGTGGTGAGCTCATTGGAGGGGGGAGCCATGTTGTCTCTTCGGGCTGTGCCTGGCTGGGCCCCATGGGCCGCACGAGGTAGTGCAGGCGTCCGTTGACATTGGTACGGCAGAAATGTAGATGAGACACTTGCCATCGTGCCCCTCCTCCAGGCCTGGCTCCACAGGGGGGCCCCGATGACCCGCGTCCGGGCAAGCGAAAACATGGTCCAATGATTTGTTTTAGTATGGTCCTCTGGGCAGAAAACCCTGGGACTTCTAGCAAGAATGGCACAGCTACTCATGACTCACTCCTTTTCTCAACATTTGATTTCTATTGTAGGGGTTTTCTGACTTTTTTTTAGCTATGCTCTTAAACTTTTGATCAGCTGATGAACAGCCTATTTCACCTTAATGCTTGTTTGCTATAAATTGTTTACTCTAAATCACAGGTGTCAAACACAAGGCCCGGGGGCCAGATGTGGCCCGCCACATCATTTTATGCGGCCCGCGAAACCCTTGGAATGATGCATGTCAATAATGCACTTCACCTCTGCCCTTCGAAATGTATTTGATCTGTTATTTTGACAGAAAAATTGTACTGCATGCGGTTCTTCTAAACGTCAGTATTATCTAATCACGCAGCAAGATATTCCAAGCATTTTTCAAAAACAAATAATTGAATGTCTCCTTGTCACCATGACATTCTCACTTCACTTCTCATTTCCAAGCAAGTTATCCATCAATTTGTTAGTAAAAATATAATAATCTAATGCATGGGCAACTGTAATAATATGATGAGGTTATATTCATATTTAGATTCATAAATACTGACAGTTACAAGTGGCCCTCTGAGGGCAACCGTAACCTCGATGTGGCCCTCAATGACAATGAGTTTGACACCCCTGCTCTAAATATTAGTGTGAGAGACTCGGTGATCATTTAGCTATCTTTTAGGTATGACTCACAATAAAACTCCACATAGATCGCTGTCATAGGAAGAGCGGTACGTAGAGCGGAGGATCTCCTGCATTAATGATCAAGCTGAATGCTGTAAAATGCCAATAACTTATCATGTGCCATTTTAAATCCAAAATGATCAGAGTGGTGTGAGTTCACGCCATACGAGGTTGGCTTTCAAAAGTACGGGGCGTATGTGAAAGCTGAAGACTTTGGCAGTCAGTTCTTCCTTGGTCATCTCATCAAAAAACTCCCAGAAGTCCGTATCCCTTATCTGATTGGTAAGAATATTTTTTCCCTGCTTTTATGCTACTTTTAATTTAACTTTCTATCATCAATTCAACTTTTCCTTGCAATTCTACATTATGTAGGCATTTGGAGCAGCTTCTTTTCTGTCAACGTGGCTCAACTATTAATGCAAGACCCTCACCCGGAGCAAGACTGGGAGACCTGGTTTGGCCCAGATATCAGCGACTTAGGTAAAGCTCTATTATATTCCAGCACAAAGTCCATTTTTAGAAACAAAAGTCAATTATTGTGCAAAAAATATACATTATTGTCTTAATTGATATCAGTCGACATTCGTTCAAATCTGTGACACACAGGAAATGGAAAAAGTGAATATCCACAGGCCATACCCGGCCTGCCAAAGTTTTATTGTTTTATACAGAACATTACAAACATTTGTCCAATTTTAAAGCAGCAGCTTTTTTTTCGATGGGCCTCTACTGTGCAGGATGTGACTCCTCCCCCAGTCCAGTCATCCCTCATTTATGGCGGTTAAGTGGTTCCAGACCCGGCCATGATAAGTGAATTTCCGCCCAGTAGGATTCAATATTAATAAATGGAATATATATTTTTAGTTATGACATAGAAAACCTGTTTGCGATCTTCTAAATACACGTTTTAACACTATTAGTCCTCTAAACAAGAAATAACACCCCTATAGTCACCTTTACACTCCATTATGCAATATAGTCGATATAATCAGAGAAAATAAGACAAAGTAGACATGAATAAGATAACATAGACTCACACATTAGCAGTTCCTTGTTCCTATTAGCCAATATAGTCGACATAATAATAGTAAAGAAGCTATTTAAGACATAATAAAACTCATGTTCATGTATGTCACAGTAGATGTGTTCCCTAGCGGGAGCTTAATGGGGGACAGACAGGAAGTCGGTGGTTCGGAGTTGAGTTTTAGCTTGTCGTGGGTTATGGGCCCAGCAGTATCCCATGTTAATATTACAACTATGATGTTATTATTATTGTGTGAGATCATTTAAACCTACAATGCATTTCTGGCGATCACGTGTGGTCATTGTCTCACCGAACATTGACACCTTGTGGACAATGTAGAATACTACATTCACTTCTTCATTCATCACGAGGTTTCTGCTGCCTTGTATTTGTATTTTAGTTCATGGAGACATTTTTATGCTTGAAAATGCTTACTTTAGGCCAAGAATAAGTACAGTTTGCTTAAAAATGCACATTTTTGTTCCTAATAATAGGCCGCATTCAACCACGAAACAGTGATCATTCATTAATGAGCTACTTTGTGAAAAAACAGAGCAAGGCGCCATGTTTAAAACGCAGTGTAGCGAGGGATAACTGTATTCTTTAGCAACAGCCACTGTTTTACTGCAAAAGCAGCACACAGGTGCAGTGTTTCTAAAAGTTGAAAGTATTGTATATACTTTCAAAGTATATAGAAAGTATGAATACAAACAGGATACCGATCCCTCGCCACGCCGCACTTCTAAATTCATGGCTTCATTCTATTTTTACAGATATATATAAATTAGTAAGTCACGCTGATTGTAAATTTAATTTACTAATTTAATTTACTAATTAAATTAGTCAATTTAATTAGTTGCCTAATTAGTTGCAATAATTTACTAATTAAATTAGTCAATTTAATTAGTAAATTACTAATTTACTAATTAGTAATTAGTAAATTACTAATTTACTAATTACTAGTAAATTAGTACATTTAATAATTTACTAATTTTGTAATTTCAATTACTAATTTAAATTGTGGCCTATTAGTAAATTTATATGTTATATATATATATATTTATATTTATATATGCGAGTCACAGGTGTGTAAATGCTGTGATTCAATCGTTTTTGGTGTGCAATCATTTTGGAAAATGACAACTTCGGTGCAATGGTATGAATACTTTTGTAAAATTAAATACAGACTTATGCAATCTATCTATAGCAAAGAGTGCTTGTGAACAAAAACAGTGATGGATTGTCATGTCTGTGCTATTTCCTTTCATGCAAACAGGAGAAACACACTTTTCCTTTGTTCTGTGCCGAGAACACAGTTTTGCTCATGAGTATGAATACTTTTGCAACCCACTTTAACTTGTCTTTCAGTATTTTTTCACTAATAATAGGCCATAGTCAGCCACAAAACAGCCATCATTTATTAACTAATTATTATTTGAAAAACCGCACGATAGCAGGGGGCCGCATTGTAAGACATATGACATAAATACTGCCTGATCTGCCATAGCACTTCATAAACAAACAATTCAATAAAATCTTGCATAGGCGTGCATTCTTTAAAATCTGATCATGTCTAGACTGCTCAGAAGAAGACAGAGCAGGGATAGTCTTTCTTCGTCTATTATTGTATATTAAGTGTTAAGCAGACATACAGCGTTCCTGCTGAATGTTGAGGCATATTGTATGGTAACCATCATTCATGACAGTAACAAGTTGTGGTTAACATGACTACAGCTTCCAGTGCAGTGCTGCTGACTACCTTTTTGACTTCTCTTTGACAGAAGCTGATAGTGAGCCATCCACTCTTGATACGCAGCTCGTAGATCCATCCACACACGTCTCCAAAATCATCAGTGATTTCTTGAGGAACCGCCCAGTTGTCTCTACAGTTTACAATTTCATGCATGGTCTCTTGCTGCACTCAAACTACAACAAACACGCCAATTTTAAAGCCTGGAAAGGTAGGCACACAATGTCCCTGATTCACCAATACGGTCTGAACAATTGTCTTACATTTGTCCTGAAAGCAGGGGTCTCAAACTCACCTTATCTGGGAGCCGATAGAGGTAGCGTCTGGATGAGGTGCCACATAAAAAAAAAAAATAGTCAAGTATTCCAAAAAAACTACAACTGATCCAATCTTCTCAATATTCATTATTATATTATTAAAATGTAATCTTGTTAATAATGCCTGTGCATCTGACCATCTCTTGAGGGACTCTAGTTTGCCGCACTATATACAGCATATATATATATATATATATATATATATATATGTAATATGAATATAAAACCCCCAGGATGCACCAAAATTGCCAAATGTGGAAGGCAAGTTTGACAACCCTGCCTTAGAAGGAACAAAAAAATACAGTGGTGCCTTGGTTAGCGTCATTAATCCGTTCCGGAAGGTCCGACTCAAACTCATTCTTTTCTATGGGAAAATTTGCTTTGGTTAGAGTGCATTTTACTGTAACCAAAGCAAATTTTCCCATAGAAAATAATGTAAATCCAATTAATCAAAAATTTTAACACAAAACACATTTTATAGACAATAAATAGACAATAGTTTTAAGTGAGTTTTGCAGAGAGGGAGGAGGAGGAGGGGGAGGACTATCGCTTTTTTCCTCCTTGGTCCATAATCCATCGACAGTAAAGTAAGGAAAAATAGAGCCCTACCAGTCGCCTACCATCGCCACTTCATCATGAACAAATCCAGTTCGCTTTGGGTGTGAAACAACTGTACAAAAAAACCTGACCTTTAGAGGCCAAAAAACAGGCATAATTCACACTTCAGTTCAATATGGCAATAAAGATTATTACATTATTACATAATTCATTCATATTTCTGTGCATATGGAGATTCAGTAGCATTTCAATCAATGGGACTACGTAGCGTTCATCATACACAGTCCATGTTCTACCACTGGTTAGCATTATGTCTAGCAACCATTATAAAATTATAAATATGCAATAAATGAGACAATTACCAAGAAACTAATGCAGCCAAAATCGAGGTAACACAACAAAAATGGAAGCGAATGACAACACCTTTTTGTGAAATCATAAATTAAAAAACATGTCAATGGGGAAAAAACACATTTTCCAAAGGCAGTTGGCATCTGTCAAGCAAGTGACGTTTTTCTCACAAACTAGCGGCTTAAGATATGATGGTGGCTATTGGTGTATGCATCTTACCGCTGACTTGTTTACCCAGAAGTCAAATAATGGTGGTCAATGTGCTTCTTGTGTGCCGCTTGAGTCGTCGTCAGCCACCAGCCACAACATTGCTTGCATCTGGGCGACAGCGAATCAGGAGGGGACTTCACGTCAGCTGACTGAAGTCATGTGACAGCTCCTGGTTGACGTTTGATGTTGTGACACGGGAAACATAAGTATCAAGCTATTTCGCCTTGGATGCATGATCCAAGATGGCTGCATAAAGAAACCAAGCAAGTTTGTTACGCGTGCCATATTGCATGCTAACCAGGCTGGCGAGCACACACAATTTTCCGTGTTAACCGAAAAACGCGCAAACCTGGGCGGACGTAAACCGAGGTACCACTGAAAATAACTGGCACATTTCTATGATCATTAGTTTTACGTGGCATTCCTGCTTGTTATGTTTGATGACATCTGGTTCCTTCATGTGTTTTCCACCTCAATGTATTCTGTTCATAGAAACACACCCTGATGCGTTTCCAAACATCTTGACACCGCGTGACTCCGCTTTGCATCTTGTTGATTCTGCTCTTGCCATCAATATTGGCTTGGCCCCCGTCCTACGTCCAGAGAGAGAGGTGGATATAATCATATGCCTTGATTATTCATGGAACCCAGACAACATCCTCATGGTAAATGTCAAAATCTTCTGATCTGCTCACAACTATGGGTGTAACGGTACGCCATCATCGCGGTTAGGTATGTGCCTCTGTTTTAATGTCACGGTTGGGATCATTGTGGGTATAGTAAGGGATCAAAATGGGAAACATAAAACTGCTTAGTTGTGTAAACAGCTTCAAAGGCTCACTGACATGATTCATCAACTTTGCTTAAATATATTGTATATTGTATGTAATAACGGTCTACATAATTCAATTTTTGAAAGCAAAGAGTAAATTTGCAAAAGTGACATTTATATTTCATGGCGCCAGTCATGACGAGCTGGCTCTTGCGTGTCAGCCTCGGTACTATCACTCAGCTAAGCAAACATAGCGGTGTACGAGACAGAGGATGTTTACAGTGATTATAGCCAAGATTTGAGCCATGTGTCAATAGAAGGAGGAAACATTTGGAGGTGAAATAGAGAAGTTGCAAAACATGGACTACACCTTAAGACATGGAGATGAAGCCAATGATAAGATCCTGTTTGCACGTACTTACTTCTGCAGCCAATCAATTCATCAACAGCGCGTTCCGTAGTACATGCTGCTATTTTGCAGGTTAGCGTATAATGCAGCTAATGCTGCTTGCTAACCCTGTAGTACGGCGAAACAAACGGGCAGAGCAACGTCCACTTAATAAAAGTAAAATAAAAAAAGAGTTTTTTTAAGGTGGACTGGCTGTTGGCTCCAGCATACCCCCGCAACCCTCGTGAGAAAATGGATTGATGTCTGTCAAGGTATTTGCAGACCAAAGAACAAGAGGTGAAATGGGTGAAATTGTTTCATTTTCAGATGAGAAAGGGCTGCTCTATAAAATATGCTGCAAAACCAAAACAGCAAGCGACTTTTCGTAGCGAAAAGTGTGGACTGAATGTGTGGCACAACTGTTTATTTTGATGGCCGGATACAGGAAGTGTTACGCTGAGTTTGTGTTGCTGAAGAGACTGGAAGGGCGGTTTAGAGTTAATTTCAATTTTAAAAAATGTTGACAAAAGTAAACATATACAACAAACATGGCATCACTTTCAAGTAAATTAAGAGTAGGTCGATATATTCTCCTCAGGCACTATAATGTGATGCCATAAACACCTAATGTGTACCACGTGAGAAACCAATACAGGTTCCATGTCAAAACATCCAAATCCGAATTCATGTACCGTTACACCCTAGTAACAAATGATCTTGTAAGAAAGTACAAATTATGAACATGACTGTCATTGTAACAGGCCATAAAGCAGACAGCCGCTTACTGTGAGGACCATAAGCTTGCCTTCCCTCATGTTGATTTTGCCCGACTGGAAGCAGAACCTCAGAAGGAGGTCTACATCTTTGAGGATGAAGAGAATCCCAAGGCACCAATCGTGATTCTCTTCCCGCTTGTCAATATTTCATTCAAGCACTTCAAACAACCAGGTGTGTACATTGAAAGCATACGGACCCAGCAATAGTCAATGATCATAAAGTACATCATCTCTAGTGTAAAACACTTTTTGTAGTCTGGGCACCTCTGGTGTGCACGTAGAGGTCCCCACACCATCACTGGCCTACCACCAAACGGGTCATGCTGGAAGATGCTGGAGAAATCAGAACGTTCTCCAGAACATCTTCGTACTCTCTGACATTCAAAATAAACCTGCAGTCATCTGTGAGGAGAACAGGGCATCAGTGGTAAATCTGTCGATCCTGGTGGTCTCTGGCAAACGCCAGCACTTGTGGATGTTGGGATGTTGGGCTCTCATGCGAACCTGACAGAATCTGTTTCTGACACTTTGGACAGAAACATGCACACAAGTGGCCTGCTGAACATCAGTTTCTAGGCTTTGTTAAGGAAGGCACCTGTTGTTCCTCCTTGGACAAAGGAGCACATATGGTCCTGCTACTGGGTTGTGGTCCACCTCTCATAATGTTCTGGCCTGTCTCCTGGTATCTCTTCCACACGCTTGTCACTGAGAGTTACTAGCAGATGCTCCTGCGGTGCCGAGGTGTCATTAGCAAGGCACTGAATCTTCAAAACTCAGCTCAGCGGTGCCCGATTGCTAGCCTCTGACAAGATTGTTGGTACCTTTACGCCAAAGATGGAAAAAACCCACACAAATCACTGAAATAATTGGAAACTCACACTGTGTTTTCTGGACTATAAGCCGCTTCGTAGTGTACAGTAAGGAAAAAAAACATATGCAGTATAAGTCACATGTATTTAGAAATTTATTTCACAAAATTCAAGACCAAGTACAGTAGACGCCCCTACAATGTAAATAATCCCTTCCGAGAACCTTTATGTTATAGGGTTTTTATGTTATGCGAAGCGTAAAATGCATGTAAATAGCCTAATCCGTTCAAAGATCTTCCCAAACTCACCCCTTTGGGCCTTCAAAATCTTCAAAGTCCACCAAATATGGTGGTAAAATATAAGAAAACGTTAGCATAAACATAGTAGAGTAACATTCCAATATAAAATCAGGTAATAAATAAGATTACTGTAAATGAATTAAACTGAAAAACAAAAACAATCCTACCGTTCACGAGATGTCTTGATCAGGAGCACACAAGTGGAGGCAGGAAAGAGGAGGAGGACGAGCCTTAAAGAGTCTAAGAGTCATCTGGTCTCACAGGAACGCACACGCACTACACGATAATGCTGTGTGCAAAATTTCAATTTGTAACTTAACTTAAATGTTTAAGTTAGTTTCAGGGGGACTACGAAGAGGAAGGAGGGTGAAGGGAGAAGCCTGTCAATCACACAAACTCACGGACACGCTGTATAAGTCAGCCAATGAGATGAGAGCGTAGGCGGTGCCCCGATAATCAACCAATGAGATGAGAGCGGAGGCGGTGCCCTGATAATCAGCCAATGAGATGAGAGCGGAGGCGGTGCCCCGAAAATCAGCCAATGAGAGCGTGAAGCGTCAGAAGGCGTCACCAAGTTAGTCTGAACTTGCACCAACTTGAGGCATTAATAAAGTTGATTGCAAAAAAAAAAGACTTGCACTGACTTGACGCTTTACGTTATAAGGAAATTCTTCTGTAATACGATGCAAAAACATAAATTCTTTATGTTCAGTGGAATTTATGTAAAAGGAGGTTTATGTTATGTGAGGTACTACTGTACAGACATTTCAGAATCGGTGTCCGGCATGACGGACATGAACAGTTATTCAGCTACACAATAGCATAAAGAACATACTGAGAGGCTGAATAGGATAAGTGAACATACAGTGGTGTGTTTGCTCCCTTCCATGTTTATCACACTTTAATGTTTCACATCATCAAACAAATTGAAATGTTAGTCAATGACAACACAACTGAACACAAAATTCTGTTTTTACATTGAAGTTTTTATTATTAAGAGAGAAAAAAAAAACAAACCCACATGTGTGTAAAAGTGATTGCCCCCTAAACCTAATAACTGGTTGTGTCACCCTTAGCAGCAACAACTGCAATCAAGCGTTTGTGATAACTTGCAATGAGTCTCTTACAGCACTGGGGAGGAATTTTGGCCCACTCATCTTTGCAGAATTGTTGTCATTCAGCCACATTGGAGGCTTTTCCAGCATGAAGCGCCTTTTTAAGGTCATGCCACAGCATCTCAATAGGATTCAGGTCAGGACTTGGACTAGGCCACTCCAAAGTCTTCAGCCATTCAGAGGTGGACTTGCTGGTGTGTTTTGGATCATTGTCCTGCTGCAGAACCCAAGTTGCTTTCAGCTTGAGGTCACCAACATTCTCCTTCAGGATTTTTTGGTAGACAGCAGACTTCATTGTTCAATTTACCACACAAAGTCCTCCAGGTTGTGAAGCAGCAACACAGCCCCAGACTGTCACACTACCACCACCATATTTCACGTTTGGTATGATGTTCATTTTCTGAAATGCAGCGTTACATTTCTGCCAGATGTAATGGGACACACACCTTCCAAAAAGTTCAACTTTTGTCTCGTCAGACCACAGTATTTTCCCAAAGGTCTTGGGGATCATCAAGATGTTTTCTGGCTTAAATTGAAACAAGCCTTAATGTTCTTTTTGTTCAGCAGTGGTTTTGGTCTTTTTTGGTCGGTCGTTTTTGGCCAGTGTCTTTCTTTTGGTGGAGTCATGAACACTGACCTTAACTGAGGCAAGTGAGGCCTGCAGGTCTTTGGATGTTGTTGTGTGGTCTTTTGTGACCTCTTAGATGAGTTGCCGCTACCTTCTTTGGATTATTTTGGTTGAGCAGCCACTCCTGGGAAGGTTCACCACTGTTCATCACCCTCTATAGGGTGATCATTTTCATTTCTATCAAATGATGTGGCATCATTTTGTGACTAATACATCACCCACTTATTATCAGGAAACATATTGAAGATCATTTTTCCCCCAGTTTAGATCTGATGTGTTTTCCAAGTGTTCCTCTAATTTTTTTGAGCAGTATATATTGATATATATATTTATACATAAGTCGCAGGACCAGCCAAACTACAAAGTTAGAAGCGTGGCTTATAGTGTGGAAAATACGGTACTAAAAATGAACAAATGGAAATCATGTATTGCTTTTGAATTGTGATTTAAAAAACTGGCCTGAACAAAAATGATGGTACCCTTAACCCAATATTTAGTTGCTCAATCTTATGAAGCAATTAGTGCAATCATGAGTGAGACTCCTACACCTGTCTACAGGTAAGCTGGTCCATTCCTCCATCTTTCTCAGGTTTGACGTGTGTCTTCTACATACTGCATGTTTCTCTCCACACATGTTCAAATGAAATCAGGGCTTATAGAGGACCACAGCAAAATAGTCCAATGTTTGGCTATTAGTCAGTCTTACGTGTTTTTGGTTGTGTGTTTTGGCTCATTGTTTTGTTGGAGGAACCATGAGATGCGACTGAGACCAAGCTTTCTGATACTGGACAACATATCAGGCTCCCGAATGCTGTGATAGTCTTGAGATATCATTGTACCCTGCACAAATTAAACACAACCTGTGTAGCAAAGCAGCCTCAAGCGGCATTTACACTTGGACGCATTTCGCCTCCACATTGTCCCGCAATTTGCTGTAGCAGTACGTGTCACCTATGCATTTATTAATGGCACGCCTGAAAAGCGTCACTGCACTGTTTGCGTTCTGTTCACGCATAAACTATGCACTTACGCAATTAGTGAGCGCAAATGGTGCGCTCTGGCATGAAATGAGTATACTCCCGCATTACTTACAAGTGCATGATAATAGTACGCGCAACGCAGTCCTGGCATTATTTGGTCCCGCTGTGTCCTGCGTGACACCACGCAACAGCAGGTATGTCTAAAAAAAAGGTATGTCTATATTATATTTTCTCACAGCTGCAGATAGAAATGTCCAAAGAGCAGGAAGGAGGCAATACATTCGACGAAAGGAGGCAGTTGACAGTGCGGGAGAGGGAATTGCTGACTAGAAGACATGGCGTTAGGCATTATGATCATTTATTACCAGAAAATCACAAGGAAGATCCAAGAGGCTACAGAAATGACTTGAGAATTTCCCCCCAACTTCCTCCAAGAGGTGGTGGAAAAGTGAACCCATTCATGTGAATGAGGCACGCTTTGATACACGGCCGTCTGCATTGTTTGCA
This sequence comes from Dunckerocampus dactyliophorus, assembly GCF_027744805.1. NCBI lineage: Eukaryota > Metazoa > Chordata > Actinopteri > Syngnathiformes > Syngnathidae > Dunckerocampus > Dunckerocampus dactyliophorus. The sequence goes on from NC_072831.1 coordinate 3,097,457, forward strand.
CATAGGTGGCGCTGCATTCACGACTAGTTCACGGAAAACATGCGTGTCACAAATTTGGAACATTTAAAAATGTTCTTTGTGAACTGGCACTCAGCCCCACACAGCTTGCATAAACGTCACACCCACTGACCACCAATTTACTCATTGGCACGCAAACTTGTGTACCACTGCGGGAAAAAAGTGTGGAGGTTTAAACATAAGTGAGTCTCGTCCATGCTTGTGAATGTTCTCAATCATCAAGGTCATTGCACTCTTTGGGCATTGATCGCAACTGGACTGTTCAGGTTGTTTTAGAAGATGTTTCGCCTCTCATTCGAACAGGCTTATCATTTCATGCAGAAAGACTAGATAGGACAGCTCTAGCCTGAGGCAATGGTGCAGGATCCAAAGTATTTGTACTGTAAAATAGAGGCACGCCCAAATATGAACGGTTACACTCTTTTGTGGTGCAAACGACAGTCATTAAGATACCGTGGAGTGGGGCCGTTGTCTGCCAACAGCAGTCGTTTGAAAGAGGAGTGAGGGAGGCCATGAACCGAGGGGAAGATCACATATAATGCAGTCCTTTCATCCCTTCCTCAAAGATGTAATCATTTAGCCTCTAACAAATAAACTCAACTCAGCCACCTTTGGTTTTCATGAAAATTATTTACTTCATTCATTGTCAATACTGTATAATGCCCGCATGACTATTGGAGAAGCAGTGGTCCATGGCCATGTCACAACTGAATGGAATGCTAACGAGACTGATTCCACTAAAACAACTGTCGTTTCCGGCCAGACAGAGGTTTTATCTTAACGACTGGCATTTTGCACCACAAAAACACGCTTTAACAGTAGGTATGCTGTTCTTTTCTCTGTAGGCTTTGTAGAACTGACTTGCCAAAACCTCCAGATTTGTCTCTCAGCCTATTTATAGAGCACAATTCATACACAAGGTAATTCCAAGCGTTTTACAAAAAAGAAGGGTATAATCACTTCATAAAGTCATTCCAGAAATCATAAAATCATTCTAAAATCATGACATAAAATTCCCTAAAATAATTCCAGAAAACAAAAAAATAAAAAAATAATTCAAGGCAACCATTCCAGGGTGTACCCCGCCTCAGCTGTGATAGGCTCCAGCATACCTGTGACGCTAGTGAGGATAAGCGGCATAGAAAATGGATGGATGAAAGGACTAAAAAGTGACGAGTGCAGATCAAATAGTTTCAGTTGTGTTTTTAGCCGGGATGTGAACATTTCCAGAGTTGAGGATAGTCGCACATCTTTCGGAAGACTGTTGCAGATTTTGGCAGTATAAAACTGAAACGCAGCCTCACCGTGCTTAGTCCTGACTCTGAGTACCCGCAGGAGACCACTGCCTGAGATGGTTTATGTGGCTGTAACATGCAAGAGATGGACTTTGGCGCAAGACCGTGAAAAGACTTGTACATGAGCAGAGCTGTTTTAAAGTCTATTCTCTGAGCAACAGGAAGCTAGTACAGAGAGAGTACTGGACTAATATGCTCATATTTATTGGTTCTAGTCGAGCAGCAGCATTTTGGATGTTCTGAAGCTCTTTTACAGCTCGTCCAGAGAGCTCGATGAGAAGACTGTTACAGTAGTCTAGCCTGCTGGAGACAAAAGCATGGATCAGTCTCTAAATCTGGCTTAGACACTAGTCCCTTAAATTTGGCAATGTTTTTCAGGTGGTAAAAAGCTGCTGCTGTTGTTGGTTTAATGTGGCTGTTAAAGTTCAGGCCTGCATCCATTATTACCCCTGGATTTCTAACCTGATGATTAGTTTTAGAGAAACAGTCTCAAAGTGGCTAATAACACTTTGTCTTTGTTTCTGTGGGCCAAAGACAATAATTTCAGTTTTGTCTGAGTTTAGCTGGAGAAAGTTGTTTTGACAGAGTAAATCTGCAGGACCGCGTTCACCTGCCGTCAGTGACACGTAGATCCGAGTGTTGTCTGCATAGTTGTGGTAGGACACATTGCAGCTGTGTATTAGCTGGCCTAAAGGAAGCATGTACAGATTGAACAATAGGGGTCCCAGGATTGACCCCTGGGGAACTCCACAGGTCATAGCCATTTGGTCTGAGACGCAGTTAAAAAAGATGTAGTTTGTTCTAGTTTGTCAGCATACATTTTGACAAATTGCAGTATTCAAGAAAATTACTTGAGGCAGCTTGAGTTATTTCAGTGACCATTGTGGGCTTTCTTTCACAGCAGGGTACCAACAATTTTATCCATGTCTGTGTATGCATCAGTGTTTCCCTTTGGGTTCAATGGAAAAATCCCAAAACGATATAGGGGTGGTTTTGTTCATTTCCATTAGTTCTAGTTCCTCTAGTTTCCATAATTTCCCCCACAGTCGTTACTGCCTCCAAACTGTTGATGTCCCAGAAATGTGACTGACTTGGACTTGTACCGTGATTATTGTGTGTTTATTCATTTCAGTTTTAATGATCCAGATAGAACATGATTGTTTTATATGATTTGTGTGATCGCTGTGATTGTGCCTGACAGGTGTGAAGCGTGAAACAGAGGAAGAAATGGAAGCTGGAGAGGTGGACGTGAGGACTACGACCTCGCCATTCACCACCGACCAAATGATATACTCAGGGGAGGATTTTGAGGCGTTAATGAGCCTGACAGCCTATAATATTGCTAACAACAAGGGAAGCATACTTGAAACACTGGACAAGGTCATGAAGGCTAAGATGGCATCAGAGATAGAGAAATAAATCCTGTAAGAATGCTAATGCTACCGCTTTAGATACTCTGATACACAGTACTGTGAAGTCTTAGTCCACCATTAGCTTTTGTAGTTTGCTTTTACACGTTTACTCAGGTTTACGCCTTTCCTAAACACATATCCAATACACTTTATGTAATCATGAGTGTAATCATTAGGAACCGTTATAATAGCCAATCATTAATACTGGAGGTTCCCTTGAGGGCTTAAGGGACACACTAAGCATGAATCAAGAAGAGCCAGCTGGAAAGGTCTTTCACTCGTATAGCGCTTTTCCACCTCCAAGGCACTCAAAGCGCTTTGACACTGCTAGCACATTTCCCTAATGATGACGCAGCATCAGGAGCAACTGGGGTTTCAGTATCTTGCCCAAGGACACTTCGACACGATCACGGGAGCCTGCAACCTTCAGGTTGGGAGACGACCACTCGACCACCTGAGCCACGCTGAAATGAAAAGGGTTCAAAATTCACGGCACATTCGGGAGAGGCTTTGAATGGCGCTTGAATACTCATCAGGAGTAGTAGCTTCAGGGGCTTCCTGGATTTCTTGCGATGTAAATGACGTGAAGTAAATTGGCAACACGGAAGTGGTGAGTGACGCTTTGAGCACCTCTGACTGCCCACACCAACGACCACTTTTTTCCTTGACAATGACGTGAATGTGATGTGATTAAGGCGATGCAATGATGTTTCAGCTGCGTTTTTGTTTTTTTCACGAATGCGGTCAGGATATTCAGAATGCTGTTGGGAATACTGTAAGAGAATTTAGAACTCCATCCATCTACCCATCCATCACCATGCCACTTATCCTCACTAGGAGCCTATCCCAGCATACAGTATAGACAAACAAACATTTACACTCACACATTCACACAATTTAGAGTCCGGAGTACCCAGAGAAAACCCACCCATGCACGGGGAGAACATGCAAACTCCACACAGAGATGCCCAAAGGAGATTCGAACCCAGATCTTCCCGATCTCCTGACTGTGTGGCCAACATGCTAACCACTAATATTAGTTAGTTATCGGTATCGGTTGGTTTGCAAAAGAAGATACCGTACATCTCTACTAAAAGCATTCGGGCTGACCACAAGAATGGGCCCTGATATTGGGAATGCCCTCAGAATGCAGTCAGAATTTTTAGAATACACTTCAATATGCAGGAATAAACCAAGAATGTTCATTCCGACGGCATTCTGGCTCATTCTGCCTGGAGGTGACTCGGGTATAAGAAAACAACTCCTTACTTTTATCCCTTTGGGTGTCTTGCACAATGAAATGGGGTGTTGCAAAGGAGGGAGAGACAGGCTTATTGGTAGGAGAAAGTCTCAATAATGACACCACTACGCTTCTTAGTTATCACTGTCCATTTCATAGGAGCAGATCAGCCTTCACACTGGTCCAAAATCAGCAAATCTTTAAGAAATGGTTGCAAATGTAGTTTTTGCAGTGTAGATACAGTTTCTGTGTGTGAGTCCGTTCTTAAATTTAGAAAGTTTAGAAACCAGACAAATATATATAAATATGTTGTTGAAGAAGAATCCAAATGGGGTTTTTAGCTTATGAGAAAAAAGAACTAATGTCTGGCAAAATATTTTCATTAGAATTGGCTAGCTATACTTTCTTAATGTACTCTTTTTATCAAGTGAAAATTGCTAGACAAGATGTTTTTCCTTTTTAGGAAAAAAAAGAATTGTATGCTTTAAATGTGACTTTTTACTCGAGAAGATGCTGCATTTTTTGCAACTAGTTGCCTTTTCCTTTTTGTGCGTATGTAACCATGAAACGTCACAACACGAGGACCGCATGTACGCAACACGTACATTCTTGATCATCAACAGATGCTTGAACTACTGCACCATCCAATAGCACATACTGGTGGATTATACATGGTGGATTATACTGGTGGATTATACATGGAAACGGGCTGTGGAGAAAAGCGTGGTTTGAACAGTTGATGTGTCCTGTCTGTTGGGCAGATGTTGACACTTAGCGGATGGAACATGGGGGGGTAGCTCGCACTCGAAACCGAGAGGCGCCGAACGTCAATGGAACCTCTGTCGAGGCTTGAAAGGGTAAGACCTACTAACAGTAATAATACTCATGGTAACATTTACATTTTGGTCAGAATTAGGAATTCATTTTTACTCTTTGAGTCAATCCAGCATCGAGAGAACTGTCCACTGCCCAGAATAATAGTGGGACTTTTTTTAAAGTTTGAAATTCATTTCCAATTCCACCTATGTCGTCATTAGGGTGTTAAAACAACACATCTAATGCTGGCCTCAGACTTTTGCACAGTACTGGAGTGAAATAAGACTGCTTTGCTGCTTGGATGAAAGCCCAATTGAGCATGTATTCAACCCTGAAATGACAGCTAAAAGAAATAAAGTCTTTCTGTGGAGGTAAAATACTCTCATTCTGTTTGTTCTTTGTCCTTCTTCCGACTCTGTTTAAAACACTTTCTTAAGTTTATCCATCCATCCGTCCATTTTATATGCCGCTTGTTCTTACTAGGGTCGCGGGGGTATCCCAGCTGACTCTGGGCGAGAGGCGGGGTGCAGCCTGGAATCAATCGCCAGCCAATGGCAGGGCACATAGAGACAAACCATTCACTCTCACATTCATACCTATGGACAATCTACAGTTGCCAATTAGCCTAACATGCATGTTTTGGAATGTGGAAGGAAACCCACGTACGCACGGGGAGAACATGCAAACTCCAAACAGAGATGCCCAAATGGAGATTCAAATCCAGATCTTCTCGATCTCCTGAGTCTGTGGCCAACATGCTGACCACTAGGCCACCGTGCATTTCTTAAGTTTATAATAAGTAAAGTGGAGAGGCTAACTAGTGAGCTTGCTAGCTTGCCACCAATCAGGCCGATTTCTGTGAATAATCACGTGAGCGGCTTATGCCGATAAATGCCTTTCAACGCCAATCAATTTCAGATTCACCATCTTAGATTCACTTTACAGTGTTATTGATTGAAGCAAAAACATACAGTTTCAGGCGGCTGTCCTCAAAAAGGAGACATCCCATCTTCTCCTGGCTCCTCTGGCAAATGTTGGAAAAAAATATGTCCCCCTCTCCCAGCTCAGAATCCTCCTTATGCTGTCCCATACCCCTTGAGTCAAGAGAAGGGGAGTCTTTGGTACCTCCAGGGGTCCTCTTTGAACCCCAACTGCTGGCATGCTTCTCGTGGTAGAACATCCTGATTCGGTTCCATTTGGTCTGACTTCTTGTGGGAGTCCATCTTGTCCGCATCTCTGTTTGGTCTGTATTTCATCCTTGTCCCGTCCTCTGAGTGTGATGTATTTCGCTCGTAATGTTACTGAGATGTATTATCTTTTAATTAGCGTTCTAGTTGTCATGTTCTGGCTGCTCTGCTGCCCTCTATCTGCCATGTGTTGCAGCACACCACCGAGTCTACCAGGAGGAGCTAATTGACACACCTGTGGGTAATTACCAGCCAGTTCTCTTAAACTGCAGTCTGACCTGCACTGGTTGCCAGATTGTTACCTGCTCTTCGCCTGCTACCTGCTCCTCCCAGCATCGTACTGTGGTGTCTAGCTACTCTCTGCTCTTCTGCTTAATTCTATTTATCACAGTGTCCCCTGCCAGGCCTTTTTCCTGCAGTGGTGAGTGCTAGTTTTTTGCCTGTGATTCCTGCTAGGTTCTCAGCAGCGTTTTCGGTTGTGTTTTTCGTCTCTGCTACCTTTTTTGCAGCACCTTTAGTTCCTTTTTTAGCACTGTTGCACTGTTGCAGATCGCAGTCATCCCTGCGTGCAGTGTGGCATTTTACCTTCACTAATGTCTTGGGCAGCGTTGTCCGCCCACTTTCCTTCAAAACAAAAACAATCATGTCTGCCGTGTGGACTGGCTTGGGTGAGGGGGGGTAGCACGTTAAAAAGCTTTAATTTAATGCAGCATTTCAACACAAACACTTGGTAGAGTATGGTGAGTGTTATAGGTTCACGGTGTGACCATCAGTCCAATGGCAGCTAACGCAGCTGTGTGGACACTCGCCCGTATGTGTGTGACAGTCAGAAGGCTAAGCTAACAACACGAAAAATAACTGACTTCATCAGACAAAATGAGCAGCCTGTCCCAGCGGTGGAAGACACCGGGTTCGCCGACTGCTCTCTCACTTACCTGGACGTTCCACCAATGTACTCTGACATCCAAAGTCTGCTTAAAAAGACGTCTCACCCTCTGGAAGTTTCACCAGTGATATATGCTCTCTTCGAAAAGTAAAATATGTTTTTGTCTAAATTAAGTTGATTTTATGGTTCCTGTTTTCGTATCCTATGGCCTAGTCATTACTAGAGCTGTCAATCGATTAAAATATTTCATCGTGATTAATCTAATTTTTGTCTATGTTAACTCATAATTAATCACATTTAATCGCAGATAAAAATAAGTTTGTCTATAATAAGTAGGCATTTAAATATCTTTGTGGTAAACAATTCGATACGCAACTACCATAACTATATCAAATTTGATGTAAAAGGGTATCAATTTTGGAAATATGGGCCATTATTTTAGTCAAAATAATATACAGTTACAGTAGAAATCCCACACTTTTTGGATGTTTAATGCAAACGGCAATTTGTCCCACTGTTTCACGGTCCTTGAACGCGCCTTCATTGTTCTCCCACGCTGCTATATACTGTATTACTACCCTTTTTTCACCTCATATTTGCTTCCAATTGCTGATATTATGTGGGAATGCATAAAGGTAAGGTTTTATGACCTCACTGAGTGCTAATGTGTCCAGGCTGGTCCAGGCTGGTACTGGTGGATGGTGGCTCTGTATTCATTTAGTGCTTTTCATTTGATGTTGCTCCTCTCTTAGTTTTGCACAATACATCATAAATAAGACCAGTTAGATGGCTTTAACGTACCTATGTTTTGCTGATGTGTTGAAAATCTTTCCCGGTGACTCGCTAGCGCGCTGTCATTGCTATTTACATCCATTCTGGTCTTCATTCATGCTACGCTACGGAGAATGAAGATTTTATTGAGTGCTAATGTGCATATTTGTGGTACGCAACTTCTCCGAAAAACAAGTCCTGGCTCGTACTGGAGGATGGTGTCTCTGTATTCATTTTGTGCTTTTAATTTGATGTTGTTCCTGTCACAGTTTTACAAAATACATAATAAATAAGATAAATGATATCGCTATAATGTACGTATGTTTTTACTGATGTGTTCATGACGAGCTAGTGCACTGCTAATGCTAGCTAATGCTAGATCTGAATTGACAGAGCCCCTACGTACTGTAGCTGCCCTCGGCTACGCATGTCGTTAACTAGCAGCTGGCACCCAAATTTTAGCTTGCAGTTCCAAGCAAAAGATCAGCTGAGTGATGATTCATTTCTAAAACACCTGTTAGTTGGGACACTCGTATGTCAGGGTACCACTGTATAAATGGCAATAAAAAGTACCGGCAGTGCTTCAGTACCGTCCCGCTTCTCTCTGGCAAGTCGACGACGACGTAGTCTGTGAAAATTCCACTCACAGCGACAGTAGATACAAATAACTTTGGTCTTGTTCTAAACTCACCCCTTTCTTTCTACATTTCTTCTCAATATTTGCTCCCGCTTGTAGCTCCACGGTGACCGTTGCTTCCTCAAACTACGGTGTCAGCCAAGGGTCAAACAGGACGTGTGCACGTTAATTGCGTGGAAAAAACCTACTTTGTTGTGAGTCTTTCTTCCTTCTGGTAAATGGGGATTAAAGAGCACGCAAGGGGGAGGTGAAATTGGCTTAATTGATTTTCCAAAGTGGTCCTTTGACCTTTAGGAGGTTGTGGAGAATTTGATCTCCAACAAGCCCGAGTAATTACCTATTTTTTGGGCCTCCTGGCAGTCAAAGGACCTTGGAATGGTCAGACTCGGCTTTATACGGCACCCCTGACCAATAGCACTCATCATACAAAAATAGAAAAATATATAATTACTCCGTGTGTTGGTGTCGGTATCAGCTGATTTCAGTATTGGATGATTGGTATCCAAATAGTATAAAATAGCATAAAACCCTGCTCAGAACATCCCGACTAAAACGGGAGCACTTTCCCTATCGCACCTTTTCTGTAACACCTTAAAGATGCACAAGACAGTCAAATGTGATCATTTTAACTACAGCAAAGCATGCTGGGAAATGCGTAATCTCCCCATTCCACATCTGCAAACTCTTCCGGGTTACACATTTCACGGATTGTGATGTTTTTGAAATTTCAAGCAGGAATGAACGGACATGAAAAAATGCATTTCCCCCGCTCACATGTTAAAAAAACCAAAAAAATCCATTCACAAGAGTGAAGTTTGATCAAATGTATGTCCACATAAGACACGTTCACCAGCTGTGATGCACATCTTGTCCCAACATGAAACGCAACCACAGGGGTGCATTATACTGAATGTTCCGATCCACGCGCGGGGGTGTGGAGGCTGCTTACTTAGCTAGTCCTCAGTGCTAATGAGACTAATGAGACATTTTGTCAAACTCGGAACATGCTATTTTTTGTTGGCAACTTCAAACAAGCATGTGTGTGCGCTTCATTCACCAGTTATGTTGCTTAAAAGCACAAGAAGGTTTTAGGGTTTTTAATGCTTGTGATGTCCAGTTTGGCTCCCTTCCTAAAGTAGGCTTTGCGTTTTGCCCCCCGTGTGATTGAGCTTGACACCCCTGCATTAGAGGGTGCGACAACACAATAACATGGCTGTAGAAACTCCCAGTGTCCATGGACATGAACATCACAAGTGTGTGTGATATTTAGGGCTGAAATCTTGATTTCAAAGATGGCGCCCTCCGTGGCAGACGTCTCTGTGACACTCTCCCGTGTTTTTCTATTTTTTGCTATTTTATTGTTCATTTTGGACATTCAACACACTCACGCAGTACATTACAACAGAGAGACACTTTTGAACATCGGCAGGGTCCACCATGAACTTTCATTTAGCCTCTTCTGCGCCGGGAGAACGCAGCAGCCTGCGGACCTGGTGAGCTGAATACCCGGCGAGCAAAGCATCCGAGGCGTAAACGAGGCAAGCGAGCCGGCCTGCATGCTAGGCTAAAAGCTAGAGCGACGAGGCCACCGCTACCAAGCCTGCTGCTAGCCAACGTCCGCTCTCTTGAAAACAAGATGGACGAACTACGAGCAAGGATTACAGCTCAACGTGAGATCAGGGAATGCTGTGTGCTCACCTTCACAGAATCCTGGCTGACGGAGGATATACCGGACTCGGCGATCCAGTTGGAATCATTTGCTGCTTACCGGGGATATCGGACTTTAGCGTCTGGTAAACACAGAGGTGGCGGCGTCTGTGTTTACGTAAACAAACGGTGGTGCACAGACGTACAGACGATGGAAAAGCACTGCTTGCAGGACATTGAGCTGCTGATGGTGAAATGCAGACCTTTTTATTTACCTCGTGAGTTTAGTGCTGTGTATTTAACTGCTGTTTACATTCCACCACGAGCTAACAACGCTAACGCACTTGGCCTACTGCATGACATCATTGATAAACACGAGACCAAACACCTCCTGTATTTATTATATCTGGCGATTTCAACCACTGTAACCTCAGGACTGTCCTCCCCAAATATTACCAGCATGTGAGCTTTCCCACAAGGGAAAATAACATCCTGGACCAAGTCTACAGCAACATGAAAGGTGCTTTGAAGGCTGTTCCAAGACCCCACTTTGGAAAGGCTGACCACATCTCCATATTCCTTTATCCAACATACAGACAACTTCTGAAAAAAGCTCCCCCTGTAAGTACAGCAGTTAAAATGTGGAATGAAGAAACTGATCAAGTACTTCAGGACTGCTTTGGCTGCACAAACTGGGATGTGTTTAAAACTGCAGCGGGGAGGGAAGATTGTACTGTTGATTTGGATGAATATGCTTCTGCTGTTACTGGCTACATTAGCACATGTATAGAGACTGTTAGCACCACCAAGTATTACAGAAAATACCCTAACCAAAAACAGTGGATGAACTGTGATGTAAGGGCTAAGCTACGTGCTCGTTCGACTGCATTTGTCATGGGCACCGCTGATGACTACAAAAAGGCCAAATATGACCTGAGGAGGTCCATACGAGAGGCCAAAAGACAGTACAGACAGAAGCTGGAGGGCTACTATTCCACCTCAGACCCTCGGCGCATGTGGGCGGGGCTCCAGCACATCACAGACTATCGACAGCGGAGTAGCATAGCCACGTCCAGCCAAACCACACTTCCAGATGAGCTGAATGAGTTCTATGCCCGCTTTGACACCCAAACTCCTGATGAGCAGAGAGGGTGGCTGAACCTGGGGAGCACACAGGACTCACCTCTCATGGTGACACCAGCTGATGTGTGCAGGGTTCTGAACAAAACAAACCCACGAAAAGCAGCAGGCCTGGACAACATCTCAGGACGTGCACTTCGGGTTTGCTCATCAGAGCTAGCTGATGTGCTTGCTGACATATTTAACCTGTCACTTGCACAAGCATCTGTACCGACCTGCTTTAAGTCCACCTCCATAGTGCCCGTACCCAAGAAGAGCAACGTGACCTGCTTGAATGACTATCGCCCTATAGCACTCACTCCTATTGTTATGAAGTGCTTTGAAAGGATAGTCATGACCCACATCAAAAAGAGCATCCCGGCGGCAACCGTGGACCCTCTACAGTTTGCATATCGCCAGAACCGGTCCACGGATGATGCAGTCAACACTGCCATCCACACAGCCCTTTCTCACCTACAGGGCCAGGACACATACGTCAGAATGCTATTTATAGACTATAGCTCTGCTTTTAATACAGTCAGCCCCCACAAACTCACAAATAAGCTCCTCACACTTGGCCTGTCTCCCTCCCTCTGTAACTGGGTGTTTAACTTTCTAACAGGCAGACCCCAGTCAGTCAGAGTCCACAATCGCACATCCAGCTCAAGAATTGTGAGCACTGGGACCCCACAGGGGTGTGTGCTGAGCCCACTCCTCTGCACGCTCTTCACCTACGATTGCGTGGCCTCCCAGAACAACACCAGCATCATTAAATTTGCGGATGACACTACAGTCATCGGACTGATCACTAACAATCTCCTTCTCAATACAGATAAGACCAAAGAGATGATCATCGACCCAAGAACAAGGGAAAAGGAGCCGCATAGACCCCTGTTTATTGATGAGACTGAGGTGGAGAGGGTGAAAACCTTCAAGTTCCTTGGCACACACATCAGCGAGGACCTCACCTGGTCTCACAACACCCAACAAATTCTGAAGAAGTTCCAAAGGAGACTGTACTTCCTGAGAAGACTGAGGAAATTTGGCATGTCCACCACAATCCTGAGTTGCTTCTACAGATGCACTATGGAAAGTGTCCTTACCGCCTCCATCACTGTTTGGTACGGTAACTGTACAACACGTGATAGGAAGGCACTCCAGCGGGTGATCAAGACCTCACAGAACATTGTTGGGGCAGCCCTCCCCTCACTGCAAGACATTTATAAAACTAGAGTCCTACGAAGAACACACAACCTCATCAAGGACAGCACACATCCACAACACTCATTATTCACACTCCTACCGTCAGGCAGACGCTACAGGAGTTTGAAGTCCAGGACCACAAGGCTGGCAAACAGCTTTTACCCACAGGCCATCAGGCTTCTCAACGAAGCACTCGCACACGGCGCACGCAACACACGCACACACTCATAGCACTTTATTTATTTATTTATTTATTTGCATTATTTACTTGTATTATGTTGCTTAATTTATTGGTATATATGTTTATGTGTTTATGTTTCTTATGTTCTTATTCTTTCTTGTGTTTTCTTTCTTTTCTTGGGAGAATGACCAGAATAAGATTTTCATTGCATGGTATAACTGCTGTTTTACCATGCACATGACAATAAAACTCTCTTGAATCTTGAATCTTGAATTGTACATTTAGCATTTAGCTTGTTAGCTTCCATCGCTAGTGAGCAATGGCGATGGAAGAGAGAGGGTTCTGAAGGGGAATCCAATCTATCAATTACAGCAGTTACGAGTAAAAGTAAAAGTCATGTTATGACTTTTCCCTGTAGTTTGTTGTCTGACCAGCAAAACTAGGCTTCCTTATGTCAGACACTGACATTAAAGACATTACACAGGCTGCAGAAAGTGTTTCATCGGGGGAATTCGAGGAATGGCTGAGGTTGGTGGGGTTCTGTTTGGTGTGCAACACAATGTACATGCAGCAGTGAGGTGTTTAAAATCATCTGGGCTAATGGGTGCGTGTAATAAGGCAATCATTACTCTGCACTCAACCTTGGAGAGTCGCCACAGACCAGATTGTTAAAGAGACGGCAGCGGGAGAAAGGGAGGGAGCGAGAAGAAGAGATTAACGGGATTGGGGGAGCAAGAACGAGGCATGCACACATAACCAAAGAGTGAACGACAGCGACTGGAACGCGTGGGTCTCTTCCTCGTGCGGTGACACGTCGACTCCCAACAAATTGCACACACCGTGCAAGCCGGCAGACAGTGAGCCAGCAGAATATTTGCTGAATGGAAAACATGACAGACACCGGTGAGTCATTAATACCTCCCGACCAATATGTTTTTCTCATAAGGAATCACATGACACGCTTACAATATACAGTAGATAAATAGAACTGTACTATCTTAATACCACTTCTTCTTCCTGAGCTATTTTTATTGGATTTACAATGGATTAGCTGAGGTGATTACCATCTAGCACTCTCCTGTGTGTTACTTTATTCTATGCTAGCAGGAGAACTTCTCTTGAAATGCAGCTGAAACACTCACAGACACACTATTATCGATTTATTCACCTTTCGTTTTTTTTCTACATGTATATGAATACAAAAAATAGCCCTCACTGGACTGAGTTTGGGACCTTGCTGTGCGGAGTATAGTGTATGTTCCCCCATAGTACGACAGAGGATACCACCCGGTTACAGTATCTGATGCTGATTGGCTGCTTCATCTGGTCCTGACAAGGATGAAAGCATACGTGACATGATCACTGCTGTCAAGGTATAAGATAAGGTTTGGGGAAATTCCACGGTTGCAATATAAAACTTACATTTAGCATGAACGGAATACAGCGTAATCTGGACAAAAGTAAACATGACCGCAGTAAAAATGGAATGCAAGAGTCAAAAAGTAATACGATAAAAGTAGGAAAATAATAAGAGCACTAACATAGCACACCAAAAAATATCATACTATATATAGACTGTAGTATTTACAGTTGGATGTTCTAAAGTCTTGTGGCTGTGGGGGGGGGGGAATGACCTGCGATAGTCCTTCCTGGCCTGGGGAAGTAACAGTCTTGCTGAAGCAGCTGCTCAGGGCAAATCCTTGCATAGTTTGTCTACTTTTTACATTTCAGATTTTATATTTACGTAACAGGGGTGTCACAAGATCTTGCAAGATGAAAGGAAAAGTGTAATTTTTTTTTTTATTTTGTCCAGACATGAACACACGCGTCTTTCTCTTTTCTGTGCGTTCCAAAGATATAAAAACAGATAAAAAGAGACAGCTATTCAGCCTTTTGTGATCATTTGAAGAATTATCGGAACTTCCTTCCTGGGTGCATTGAAAGGAACGCTACACCTAGCGTTAACTTTTCCAAATTCAAAAACAAGAACACAGCAGCAGTGGCGGCAGCTCCAAATATGGAGCGCTACCTTTCGCTAGTAGCTAGCTAGCAGTAACAATGTTAATAACAGCAATAATAGCAGTGTCACTGTAGCTTGGTTAATATGCAGCTCACATTATGTAAATGGAGCATTGTTGGCTCTTTTTGGAGGTTTTTCAGGAGGCTTTTTGGGAATTTTCCATGACGTGCATTCTTAGCAGCGTCTTTAGCTGTTTTAACATCTTTAAAATGCACAGAAAAGAGAAAGACGTGTGTTCATGTCTCACATAAGGATTGTGAATGATGGGCAAATTCCATAAAAAGTGCACTTTTCCTTTAAGATGTGACAAGAGTTCTAGTTCAGAAAAAAACTGTCTTATGGGCACTAGGCCTGGGAGTTAACACAATCAAATACAGTCATGGCCAAAAACACTGGCATGTTTAGCATCTCATAGTTTTTCTTCTAAGGTCTTTGTAACACACCATATCTTTATTTCATTGAATTTATTCAATGGATTTTTGCTTTTGTTGGAATAAATGCGTTGGGTCATGCCTGGCATGGGGAGTTTTTTTAATCTTATTTGGTTGTTGGTGTTTGTCTTTTATAGACTCGCTGACTGATGCACTGGAGGCTATCAGCGTCAGCACAGACCTCATTGAAGAGGAGCTCAAACCTCATTTGGACACGTTACTGGATGCACTGTTGGAAAAGAGTGAGTCCATCAACAAGGGGAACTGCTGCTAAGAGTTCCATGTGAACACTCACATACAGCGATGTGAAAAAGTGTTTGCCCCCTTTTTTTTTTTGCATGTTTGTCACACTTAAATGTTTCAGATAGTCAAACACTTTTAAATATTAGTCAATGACAACACAACTGAACGCAAAATGCCGTTTTTATTATTAAGGGAGAAAAAAAATCCAAACCTACATGCGTGAAAAAGTGATTGCCCCCTAAACCTAATAAGTGGTTGGTCCCCCCTTAGCAGCAACAACTGCAATCAAGCGTTTGTGATAACTTGCAATGAGTCTCTTCCAGCGCTGGGGAGGAATTTTGCAGAATTGTTGTCATTCAGCCACATTGGAGGGTTTTCCAGCATGAAGCGCCTTTTTAAGGTCATGCCACAGCATCTCAATAGGATTCAGGTCAGGACTTGGACTAGGCCACTCCAAAGTCTTCAGCCATTCAGAGGTGGACTTGCTGGTGTGTTTTGGATCATTGTCCTGCTGCAGAACCCAAGTTGCTTTCAGCTTGAGGTCACCAGCAGATGGCCGGACATTCTCCTTCAGCAGAATTCATGCTTCCATTTATCACAGCAAGTCTTCCAGGTCCTGAAGCAGCAAAACAGCCCCAGACCATCACACTACCACCACCATATTTTACTGTTGGTGTGATGTTCTTTCTCTGAAATGCAACGTTACTTTTATGCCAGATGTAATGGGACACACACCTTCCAAAAAGTTCAACTTATTTTATTATTATTTTCCCAAAGGTGTTGGGGATCATCAAGATTTTCAGCAGTGGTTTTGGTCTTGGAACTCTGCCATGCAGGCCATTTTTGCCCAGTGTCTTTCTTATGGTGCAGTCATGAACACTGACCTTAACTGAGGCAAGTGAGGCCTGCAGTTCTTTGGATGTTGTTGTGGGGTCTTTTGTGACCTCTTTGATGAGTCATCTCTGTGCTCTTGGGGTCATTTTGGTTGGCCGACCGGTGCTGGGAAGGTTCACCATTTGTGGATAATGGCTCTCACTGTGGTTTGCTGGAGTCCCAAAGCTTTAGAAATGGCTTTTTAACCTTTTCCACACTGATAGATCTCAATTAATCTCAGTTAAGTTATGTTTTAACAATGACTTTTTCACACAGGGCCATGTAGGTTTGTATATTTTTTCTCCTTTAATAATGAAAAGTTTCATTTAAAAACTGCATTTTGTGTTCAGTTGTGTTGTCATTGACTAATATTTAAATCAGTTTGATGATCTGAAACATTTAAGTGTGACAAACATGCAAAAAATAAGAAATCAGGAGGGGGCAAACACGTTTTCACACTGCTGTAAATGTTTCCTCATCCTCAGTAAGTGACTACTCGTGACCCCCCAAGCCTCATTGGGACTCGCTCACTTACCTGTCAGTGTGTCAGAGTGCTGTGTGACAAATAAAACAAGCAGTCCTAAGTGCAAGATAACAGGTGGAGGCTGGGGGGCGGATGTAATTATTACGCTGTCCAGACTTTGACAGGTGCTGAAATATTAAAGTTATTTTATTTTGAAGTGGCCAATTTGAAATGAACAAACCACGAATCAAGTTTATTTGTAGATGTAAACATCATGACGGCGTTTTTACTCGCTTTTTGGTCTCTCCTATGAGGTCATGCTTTTTTCCTACAGTAGCTGTTACTACATCATATGCAAATAATATGCAAATTAGCCAATGGCGCCATCTAGCGACTCCTAGGACAGCCGATAGCTCCTCTTCTTAACGCCAATGTATACTTTATTGAGATGTAATCATTTTTAATTTTCTCATTTCCACAGAGAAAGATGTTGCTGTTCAGATTTCTAAAAGTGGGATTCTACCTATTTTGGCTCAAGCTCTGCAGAATAAAAGCAGTCTGAGCTGCCAGGTTGCTCTGGTTGTGGCTGAAATGGCCCGTGAAGGTAGGCCATACTGCCCATCTCTCCCACTATCTAGGATGAATTTCTGTGTAAATACAATGAAGTGTGTCTTAAACATGTGTTTGGGGCTGGTGAAGGAAAGCAAGAGTGTAGAAATCATCTTTGTGTGTTTCAGTGGCAGTCAGGAGCTCGTGCATTGAGGCGGGCTTGGTGAAGGTGCTGGTTCCTTATCTGGACAGCAGTGATCAGGAGATGCTACTGAACGCTGGCAGGGCCATTGGACGCATTTGCTTTGATAACAGTGAGTAGTAGCGATGCTGTGAAGCTTTGCTTCCGCTTCCTGTCCTCAGGACTGTCATGCAGGTGAAAGGGTCCCTGACGTGATTCATCAACTTTGCTTAAATATGTTGTATATTGTTTGTAGCTATTTATAGTTATGAATTGTTAGATTTTTTAAAGCGAAATTTGCCAAAATGACATTTATAGTTAATGGCGCCACCCCATGACAAAGTAGCTCGCAGTTCAGTCTCATTTCCGGACGTGACTTCATCGGGGTAATACTGCTTAGCTAAAGCAGAGTAAACAAACACTTCTCAAGGTAGATGGTGGACTTGGTTCCGTATGTTTTTCATCAAAATAGTAGTCATGCCAAATGTTGTGTTGCTGCTGGATGTTGACAGTATCGGAGTGATACTGTAAGTTTGTTTTCTTTTCCAAAAGACAACAATGAACAAAGCAAGTGCAGAGAACGAGAGACAGATGGAGGCCCGCCTTGAGTTCTGTTCTTTGCAGTGATCGTACTACTCATCCCTAATGCATGATAATGTAAGATGACCCAAGAACAGATGGAATCAGAGCCACGGTGTAGCCTTTAGCTAGACACAGCACACAACTACGGTGCGTTCAAGGACCGCTGAACAAAGTGCAAAATAGCAACGCTTGATGGGAAAACATCATCAGCAGAGCATAAAGACATGAACAATGTGGGCAACATGCATGCTGTACATATTACCTGCATTATCACGTAGTTAGACATGACTATCAGCTTACAATGAAGGAGATGTACAGTAATCCCTCTTTTAAAACAAGGGAAAAAATGCCTATTTTTGTAGCAAAAGATATTTTTAAAGAAATATAGGAATAGGAAGGGAAATTTACAACAATTTCAAAGGTCCTTGGCAATTATTAAATAAAAAAGGTGGGGCCCACCGTGATTATTTTGTTTTGTTCCATGGGGCACAGAATTTCTGGCGGCACCCCTGAGTGAAACTATGTTCTTAATGTATTTTTACCATAAAATGTCCTTATTAGCGTCCTGTTAGCTTGCTAATACAGGGACGCAGAAGCGGAAGCAGAAGCGGAAGGCAGCTCCATCACCTGTCTGTGATGTCATCAGCAGCTGCCTCTGTAGTTCTTTGCTAACTAATACAGTTATGCCAAAAGTCTCAAAAAGGTTAACGCCAAACACGTTTTTGCAGTTTGACACTTATTGTTTTACATGCCTAAAACTATTGTAAATGCATATAAATGAGTGAAAGGGATAAATGGGCATTTAAGCTTCCTTTTACCTTCATTGACGCGACTGTTCTCAGAGACACCATGTGGCAGCGAGGCCAACACAGACACCACCTTCCTGTTTTGCTATGAGTGTATGTCTTGAATTCAATAGCGTTTCTCACCGTCTTTATCAAAATGCTGCCACTTGCAACTTTCTTTGGCTCCATTTGGCTTATTTTGCAGCTGTAATGAAAAGAAAAGCAGAGACTTGAGGTAAGAAACACTGCTGAATTTAATAAATAACAGGAAGGTGGTGTCTTTGTTGATCTGGTGTCTTGGCAACAGTCCCGTCTTCAATGAAGGTAAAAGTAAGCTTAAATGTTCTTTTATCCCTTTCATTCTGTCACAAGTGGCGGGAGTCGTTTGTAGGAACCCACGATGCAGTGAGAAGGTACAACAAACAATATTCATTATAACAAAAGGTCTCCTCAAAGAGGGAAAAAGTACAACCAAGGAAGAAAATGCAAACAAAAAATGACTACTGAAAATCTAGTCGGCAAAGTGGCGCAGAACATATAACAAAAAACACAGCCGCAAGAAAAGCCAGGCTGGTAAAAACTAACCTCAGCGAACAGAAGACTCTGCAGAAAAAGCTAACAGGATGTGTACGCACAACAAGATATACTGTATTAAGAGCCAGAAAGTGGGAAGCAAGGCAATAGCTAACACGGAGCTGGGCAGAGCGGAAGGGCATGTGAAGCAGGAAAGTACAATGGAAGGCAGATGATGAATTGGGTGCAGGCGTGTGCAGGTACAGTGGTATGAAAAAGTATCTGAACCTTTTGGAATTTCTCACATTTCTGCATAAAATCACCATCAAATGTGATCTGATCTTTGTCAAAATCACACAGATGAAAACACAGTGTCTGCTTTAACTAAAACCACCCAAACATTTCTAGGTTTTTATATTTTAATGAGGATAGCATGCAAACAATGACAGAAGGGGGAGGAATAAGTAACTGAACCCTCACATTTAATATTTTGTGGCCCCCCCTTTGGCAGCAATAACTTCAACCAGACACTTCCTGTAGCTGCAGATCAGTCTGGCACGTCGATCAGGACTAACCTTGGCCCATTCTTTTCTACAAAACTGCTGTAGTTCAGTCCGATTCCTGGGATGTCTGGAATGAATCGCTGTCTTGAGGTCATGCCACAGCATCTCAATGGGGTTCAAGCGTGGACTTTGACTTGGCCACTCCAGAACGTGTATTTTGTTCTTCTGAAACCATTCTGAAGTTGATTTACTTCTGTGTTTTGGATCATTGTCTTGTTGCAGCATCCATCCTCTTTTTAGCTTCCGCTGTCTGACAGACGGCCTCAGGTTTTCCTGTAAAACATCCTGATAAACTTTTGAATAAATTTTTCCATGAATGGTTGCAAGTTGTCCAGGCCCTGAGGCAGCAAAACAGCCCCAAACCATGATGCCCCCTCCACCATGCTTCACGGTGGGGATGAGGTGTTGATGTTGGTGAGCTGTTCCATTTTTCCTCCACACATGACGTTGTGTGTTCCTCCCAAACAATTCAACTTTGGTTTCATCAGTCCACAAAATATTTTGCCAAAACTTCTGTGGAGTGTCCAAGTGCCTTTTTGCAAACATTAAACGAGCAACAATGTTTTTTTAGACAGCAGTGGTTTCATCCGTGGAGTCCTCCCATGAACACCATTCTTGGCCATTGTTTTACATATAGTTGATGTGTGCACAGAGATATTGGACTGTGCCAGTGATTTCTGTAAGTCTTTAGCAGACACTCTCGGGTTCTTCTTTACCTCTCTGAGGATTCTGCGCTGAACTCTTGGCATCATCTTTGGTGGACGGCCACTCCTTGGGAGAGAAGCAACGTTGCCAAACTCTCTCCATTTGTAGACAACTTCTCTGACTGTCGATTGATGAACATCCAGACTTTTAGAGATGGTTTTGTATCCTTTCCCAGCTTTATACAAATCGATAATTCTTGATGGCAGGTCTTCAGACAGCTCTTTTGAGCGAGCCATGGTGCACATCAGACAATGCTTCTCATCAAGACGATTCTTACCAATTCTGTGTGTTTTGTAGTGTTCAGGGCGGCTTTAAACCACTCATCAGTGATTGGGCACACACCTGAATTGAATTGTTTGGTAAAAATTGGTTTCAATTGCTCTTTAAGTCTCCTTAGGCAGAGGGTTCAGTTACTTATTCCTCCCCCTTCTGTCATTGTTTGCATGCTATCCTCATTAAAATATAAAAACCTATAAATGTTTGGGTGGTTTTAGTTAAAGCAGACACTGTTTTTTCATCTGTGTGATTTTGACAAAGATCAGATCACATTTGATGGTGACTTTATGCAGAAATGTGAGAAATTCCAAAAGGTTCAGATACTTTTTCATACAACTGTAGCTCCGCCTTCTGCAGGACAAGGTAACAGAGCGACAGCACAGAACGTAACACATTCATCATTTATATGCATTTACTGTTTTAACTGTTTTATGCATGTCAAACAGTAATTGTAAAAAGGTCTTTTGTGTTCATGTTTTTGGCTTTCTGGAACGGATGAATTGGATCGTTTTATGGGAAAAATTGACTTGGTGAGAGTACGTGTCGGTTAGAGTCGGACCTTCTGGAATGGATTCATGACGCTAACCAAGGTTCCACCGTACTCAAAATAATCCAAAAGCCCAAATCCACGGTGCGCTCGCACGCCTGCGACTACATTTGTGTGCGTTGTTTGTGTCATTGCAAATCGTCTGAAGCGTGAATGCTCCGTGTGAGCACAGGCTAGCATGATACAAATGGCCGAGTGTGAGCACGCCCTTAATTTGCCTGCCCATTTGTTACCCAACTTTTATGTCGCTGAACAGATGAACTCATATGCATCTTATTCTTATTCCACAGCATACCAGCAGGATCAGTTGGTGCACGCTGGCGTCATCCCCAGGCTCGTGTCCATCATGAAGAAATATCCAGAGAATGATCCCCTGGTCAACGTCTGCGTGCTGGCTCTCTGTAACTTGGCCGACATGGGTAAATGTTGCATATCCATAATTATCACAGTGACAAAATAGAAAAAAAATTGTGCAATCATTTAATGAACAAACTCTCAATGAGAAACAAGAAATTAGAATTCTCATATTAATGCAGTTTTAGGTTGTAAAAGATGAAAGGCCTTCGGTGTGTCCCATTACGTGTATTCTACGCTGCCTGGATGATGGGCAAAATTCCCCCAAAAAGCCTAATTTGCTGAATGTGTTTAGCAATTGGAAAAAAAATTAGCATATAAGAAATTAGTAAAATACAAATAAACTCTATTACAGTAAAGGATAAAATATATTAGAGCACATATGTGAAACTCAGATCAAACTCAAATCCGGCCAGTACTGCAATTTCATTCGGCCCGTGGAACTGTTTGGAAAATAGCATTAAGTTAGCCTGCCTCACGTACTTATCAAACAAAGTGCTTACAGTGATCTGTGTAAGTGATACCTGTGGTATAAACTACTCTATACTAACTATATCCACAGACTGGAGACTACACCAAAAATGCACATTTGCATCGTACAATGTCCAGCCACACGAGTGCCAACCTGAAAACGCAACTGTAGGGGTGCTTAATATTGTATGTTCCAATCCCGTCATTTTTTGTCACTTTCTCAAAATGTGACCATACTAACTACTTTTCAGCCTGGGTTATTAGGGTTATCAGGGAGGGTTATCCTGCCATGTTGGCAACTTCAAACGAGCATGTGTGTGTGTGCTCTGACGATGCACATGAGTGTGCTTCATTCACCAATTATGTTGCTTAAAAGGACAAGAAGTACGTAACCAGAAATATACAGGTGTTGGAAATTTCAGCATGAATAATAAGAAAGATACAAATGTGGGGGTTGGGTGGGGGTTAATGTACTGTTTGGCCCACAACCCACAGTAGACTTTGAGTTTTGGCTCCTTGTGCGATTGAGTTTGACCCCCTTGTATTATAGTATAAGAAAAAGCAATTATTGATACCTGCAGACTGGTTGCTAACTGAACATTTGTGTGAAGGTGTGCTAAACAGGTGCTTCAGTGATTTCATACTGATCTAAGTAGTCTCTAACTCAAGATTCAAGAGTTTTATTGTCATATGTGTCACGGTTCTCGGTGTGGTTTGGACCCCAAGATGCAGAGACGAAGCCACGGAGTGCAAAAAGTAAGGGTACTTTAATTATATAAACAGGAGAAACAAAAAGCGACAGAGGAAAGGCTCTGTGACAAAGGTGCAAGTAGTTCAGGTAAGTAAATTGTTTAAGTTACTGCACTGACTTGGAGACGAGAAGCATGGATAACAAAGACAATAATAATGAACCAGCGCCACACATTCGAACGCACTGGCCTTTTATCTGCCATAAATGTTAATTGGCCTCAGGTGCGCGGCCACCAGGCGAGAAGCGGCTGCCTCTTCCTCCCCGGAGAAGGCACAGCCCGCCAAAATAAGAGCGCAGGACAGGGAACACTCGTTTCCGTCCTGCAGAACGTCACAATATGCACAGTAAAACAGGTAGTTCTGCTGTGCAATGAAATTCTTGTTCTGTTCATTCTCCCAGAAAAAGAAAAAAAGAAAAACACAAGAAAATGAATAAGGACATCAGAAACATAATGTTGAAAATGGATGGTTTTCGTTTGGTTAGCATAGCTAAAACAATGGCGTTTGGACTGCTTGAATAACATTCGTGTTAACTGTTTTGCAAAAGGGTGGGGGAAATGTGCCAATCCCATGACAATGGCTTAACACATTTGCAAGAGGTAGCGGTATAGTCGGTAGTAGATAGTGATGATTAAAACTCAGTGGATCTCAGTTTCTTTCATCAGGTCAAAGCATTCAAGGAAAATTGTGGTCGTAGTCACAAACACACTCTTACACATCCTAAGAACTTACAAAACTCCTGTGTTTGCAGATTCTGCGAGAGAGGCGCTTATTGAAGCTGATGTGGGAGATATACTAATATTCCATCTGAAGCAAGCACCTGACGCTGAACGTCGACATGTCATCCTGGAAATACTGGGATCCTTGGCCAAGAATGGTACTCTAGATCAACAACTCTTGGATAAAAAGTTTGGAAGGCGGATTCCATACATTAGATGCTTTAAGTGTTCTTCTTCAAACCTCTTTAACCTTGGGCTTATGAAGTGGGCCATTTTGCTAGAAAAACACATATCCAAAATAAATAAGGTTTTTAACAAAATACGCATGGATGACGTTGGCGCAGGTATGTTTAAAACAGCTGGAGGACGTTGAACAGAAATGAGCACACAGCGTTATGTTTGGCTGCACACACAGCATCCACCAGCTGCAGCCATGTATTTGGAATTAGCTCTACACACAGCAAGCGCTCTGGAAGCAGTCCTCTTGACAGGGTTGCTCTTTATTCCACTCTGGTGTTGCCAGCACAGGGAGGCGACGGGCAGGGGTGGCAATTCTTGTTGCCCCCCGGCTCAGGCACGGTATGTTGGAGTTTCACTCCATGAACAAGATGGTAGTTTCCCTTCACTTTCGGGTGGGGGGACGGGTCCTGAATGTTTGCACTTATGTGCACTTATGCGCCAAACAGCAGTTCGGAATAGCCACACTTTTTGGAGTCCTTAGAGGGACTACTGGAGAGTGCTGCCTCGGGGGATTCCTTCATTCTGCTGGGGGACTTCAAAGCTCACGTAGGAGAGGCGTGATTGGGAGGAACGGCCCTCCCTGATCTGAACCTGAGGGTGTTTTGTGACTTCTGCGCTCGTCACAGATAGTGGTCGTGTCGTCGGACTTGCGACTCTCGGGTGAAGAGAGGGGCAGAGCTCAGAGTGAGCTCAGAGCGAGTTTAGAGTGAGTTGGAGCCAACTGACTTCGTGGGGAGTTGGCTCCAATGGTGCTGGTCAGACCTGGCAGGCCCAAACGCATTGTGAGGGTCTGCTGGGAATGTCTGGCAGACCATGTAAAAATTGTGGGCTTTCTAACAGTGGTACATGTACTGTATGCTGTACAATTGTCTGCGTGATCCCATATTTCGAAATGATCACCCATTTATGGTAAATGAGATGTGTGGATCCACTGTGATACTTCATTTTTAGCAGTGGTTCTGTCCCGACAGATGTACTGAAGTTGCAGTTTGTGGAGTCAGGAATACCTGAGGCTTTATCTGAGATGATTCGGGGTCTTCAGGGGGATTCAGACCCTCACACACTTTGCAGCATCAAGGTGGCGTCCAACCTCACTGTGTCCCTGCTTTTAGGAGGTGAGTAGAGTGAGGTGAGGCCTGTCTTTTTGTTGGGTGAAAAATGCCACTGAATTGGTCCTATTGTGATAAAGTTATTTAGATACATTGTTCAATCAATATTACCTTCAGTGTGTGTGCATGTGTGTGCGTGTGTGTGCGTGCGTGCGTGCGTTGGTGTGTGTGTGTCAGATGAATCTATGCAGAAGTGTTTTGGTGAGGGGTCAGGGGTTGTGTACCAGGACGTTCTGTCCTGGCTGCAGAGCTCCAACACTCAGCTGCACTTGTCCGGAGCCCTGGCTATCGCCAACTTTGCCAGAAATGGTCAGATATGTGTCTTGGAATTTCTCTGTAGACATGATATAGATATTGAAGACATTTTAGACAGAATAATGTACCCTGTCAAGGAAGTGGAAACATATTTTCTCCCATTTCTGTTCTTTTCTCTGCCAGACAGTAACTGTGTGAAGATGGTGGAACTTGGTGTGGTTCCTCACATCCTTACAATGTTGGAGCAGCATATCGTTGAAGGAGATGTGTCTGTGCTCCATGCAGGACTGAGTGCACTGCGAAACCTAGCCATTCCAGGTTCTGATCCACGCAAACATTGTAGATTTGATTTATTACTTAGATCACGGAAAGCTGTGAAATGTTACATACATCAATATTCCTCAGTACAGTACTACAGTATGTCTTGCAGGCCTTGATACCTAATTCAAGTATTCTCTCTCTCTTTCTCTCTCCATATATATTTGTATATATTATATACATTGTATACAGTGGAACCTCAGTTTGCATCCGCCCCGGTTACAGTGTTTTTTGGTTAACGTCGAAAATGTACACCACAATTTTGCCTCGGTTTGCATGCATTCTCCAGTTACCGCACAATATGGCGTGCGTATTGTCGTGTTATTAATACACCGCTTGAGTCCATCTGTATTCTTAAAGGGTCCCTGACATGATTCATTAACTTTGCTTAAAAATGTTCTTTATTCTTTGTAATTAGGTTCTACATCGTTCGATTTTTTTAAAGCAAATTCACAAAAATGACATTTATAGTTCTTGACGCCAGCCATGACAAATTGGCTCATTTCCGTAGTCTCATTTCCAGAAGTGACGTCATCGGGTTGACACCTTTCAGCGAAACTACAGTAAACAAACACCTCTGGAGGTACATAGTCGACTTGGTTCAATATAGTTTTCAGCAAAATAGTAGTCATGCAAAAATAGTTGAGTGGATGGCATCACTTCCAGAAGTGAGGCTGAACTGCGAGAGCTAGCTCGTCTTAGCTTGCGTCATGAACTATAATTGTCATTTTTGAGAATTTACTATTCGCTTTCAAAAATCAAACAATGTACAACATAATTACAAACAATATATAACATATTTAAGCAAAGTTGACCCTTTAATATACTGCATATATTTTTTAAAATCAGAGAACATCTTTCCTTGTTAGCATCCTATTAGCTAGCAAATAAAATGGCAAGTTACGTCGCCTGTCTATGATGTCCTCAGAGGTTCACGCTCAAAAATATTAACACAAAACAAGTTTTCATAGTTTTATGAATATAGTTTTACATGTATAAAACAATTCTAAATGCATATAAATGACAAACAAAACCATGAACATTTAAAGTTACGTTTAGCTTCATTGAAGACTACTGTTCCCAAAGACACGATGTGGCAGCAAGACGTTTAGGGAGCAAGAGACCAGCCATTGGTGGACGTGTCGCCTCTCTCAGAGCTTTTTATGATGTTCGTAATATGAGTGTAAAAGTGACTTGGGGTGTTATTTCATGTCTAATGTTAAAAAACATATTTAGAAGGTCGCGCACAGGTTTTCTTTGTTCTAAATAAGGTGTCCTACTTTGCGGCACAACTGACTGAGTGAGAGGCGGGGTACATCCTGCACTGGTCGCCATCAGGGCACATACTGTAGATACAAACAACCATTACCACTCACATTCACACCTCTGGACAATTTCAAATCTCATGTTATTTTTGGACTGTGGGAAGAAACCAGAGTACCCATAGGAAATCCACGCAAGCACACGGATGATATGCAGAACTCCACACGTGCTATAACCACAGAGCACCATGCTGCCCAGAAATGAACGTAATGATGAAAAGGACGAATTCTGTCTGATTTTTCAAGCTACCAACAAGGCGCGGATGCTCGATGATGGGGTGGCAGAGAGGATAAAGCCCCTGCTGCAATCTGACATGCCACCAGTTCAATTCAAACTGTTGGGTACGCTACGCATGATGGTTGATGGACAAGGTGAGCACTACAGTATGTCTGTCTCTTCGTTTAGTAGTCCTTGAACGCACCATAGTTGTTGTGAGATGCAACCTATAGTGGTGTGAAAACGTGTTTGCCCCCTTCCTGATTTCTTATTTTCTTGCATGTTTGTCACACTTAAATGTTTCAGTTCATCAAACAAATGTAAATATTAGTCGATGACAACTCAACTGAACACAAAATGCAGTTTTTAAATGAAACTTTTTATGTTTTAGGGAGAAAAAAATCCAAAGCTACATGATCCTGTGTGAAAAAGTGATTGCCCCCTAAAGCTAATAAGTGGTTGGTCCCCCTTAGCAGCAACAACTGCAATCAAGTGTTTGTGATAACTTGCAATGAGTCTCTTTCAGCGCTGGGGAGGAATCTTGGCCCACTCATCTTTGCAGAATTGTTGTCATTCAGCCACATTGGAGGGTTTTCCAGCATGAAGCGCCTTTTTAAGGTCATGCCACAGCATCTCAATAGGATTCAGGTCAGGACTTGGACTAGACCACTCCAAAGTCTTCAGCCATTCAGAGGTGGACTTGCTGGTGTGTTTTGGATCATTGTCCTGCTGCAGAACCCAAGTTGCTTTCAGCTTGAGGTCACCAACAGACGGCCGGACATTCTCCTTCAGGATTTTTTGGTAGACAGCAGAATTCATGCTTCCATTCATCATAGCAAGTCTTCCAGGTCCTGAAGCAGCAAAACAGCCCCAAACCATCACACTGCCACCACCATATTTTACTGTTGCTATGATGTTCTTTTTCTGAAATGCGGCGTTAGTTTTACGCCAGATGTAATGGGACACACACCTTCCAAAAAGCTAAACTTTTGTCTCATCAGACCACAGAGTATTTCCCCAAAAGTCTCCAGCATACCCACAACCCTAGCAGCATAAGCGGTGTAAAAGATGGATGGATCTAAAACATTTAAGTGTGACAAACATGTAAAAAAATAAGAAACCAGGAAGGGGGGGAAACACTTTTCACACCACTGTATTTGATCTTGGACTGACTGAACCAAATTAATCTATCCATGTGCATATTTGCGGTTCAGCATTAGTGACCCTGCAAATTTGCAGATTTTGGATCAAAACATTAATTTTTTTATTGGTGCTTTTTAATCTCTAATTGTAATGTTTTTTTAGTTGAAACCTCATCTGATTCACACCAAACTTATTGAAGTCGACATAGTAGAAGTACATATACTCATAGTAATACTACTAACATACAATCCGCAAGCCATCGTGGGAAGCCCATGCACACACGTCCCCAACAGGAAGTTACCCAGCATACCTTGCAGTTATAAATGCTGGTATCGTTTTGCACGTATGTTATAGTGTAAGCGTTTATCTTATTACAGCCGTGCCGACAGAGCAGAATAGCCAACACTTGATTAGCGTGTCAAAAAGAAAAATCTCAATCACAACATGACGCCCACGAAAAAGGGGGATCAACTGTGTTATCATGGTAGGAGTTACCTTTTTGTTTTGATACCTGTACCTTTTTTGTCATTGTTCTCTACTTTTCCAATTTCATGAATGTAGAGGAAGCAGCCCGGATGCTTGGAACCGATACCACGGTGCTAAGTCATGTTACGGAGTGGTGTGCAGTCAAAGACCACGTTGGAGTAAGAGGAGAAGCCAGTCGTCTGTTGGCTGCTGTTATCAGACACAGCCGGAGCCCTGTGAGTGGCTTGGTTTCATCATAACTGTGTTGGAGACAGAAAGCATCAAAAGAAACGTACACTTTTTTAAAATTTTGTCCATCAGCCACAATCCTGACGTGAGACACAAACACACATCTTTCTCTTTTCTGTGCGTTCTAAAGATATAAAAACAGGTAAAAAGAGGCGTGTAATTAATGCACCTAATGGGACACACCTATTCCGCCTAGAAAGGCCGCTACTAAAAACACCTCCAAAAAGCTCCAACAAGGTTTTATGGTTTTCTATCCGTGCTGTGAGCATGTAGTAACAGGTACATTCATGATAACATGCAATACTTACACTATTTTGGGAACTTCCTTCCTGGGTGCATTGATTTCACATAGCAACATAGAAAGGAACGCTACACCTAGCGTTAACTTTTCTAAACTCAAAAACAAAAACAGCAGCAGTGGCGGCAGCTCCAATATGTAGCGTTACCTCTCGATAGTGGCCTGACGCATTGTGAGCGGGTGTGTGGTGAAGCTAGTCGCTAGCCGGGCGTAACAATGTTAATAACAATAATAATAACAATGTCGCTCTAGCTTGGTTAATATGCAGGTCACATTATGTAAATGGAGCCTTGTTGGCGATTTTTGGAGTTTTTTTTCAGAAGGCTTTATGGGCGGAATTGGTGTGTCCCATTATGAGCATTCTTAACTGTCTCTTTTCAGCTGTTTTTATATCTTTAGAACGCACGGAAAAGAGAAAGACGTGTTCATATCTCACATAAGGATTGTGGATGATGGTCAAAATTCCCAAAAATGTGCACTTTTCCCTTAAGAAAAATGCTCACATTCATGTTCCCTGCTGTAATTGATCTTGACCAACAGGATGTT
This sequence comes from Dunckerocampus dactyliophorus, assembly GCF_027744805.1. Classification (NCBI taxonomy): domain Eukaryota; kingdom Metazoa; phylum Chordata; class Actinopteri; order Syngnathiformes; family Syngnathidae; genus Dunckerocampus; species Dunckerocampus dactyliophorus. The sequence continues at coordinate 3,127,056 of NC_072831.1, forward strand.
GTCCACGCTGTCGCACAAGCAGATGGGATTCGCCACCTTATTTCCATGTCCAAAAGTGAACACGTCATCATGCAGAACGAGGCACTGGTTGCCTTGGCGATTGCATCTGAGATTGACTTTGGTAAAGTATTGGAACCACCCTGCAAACATGTCACACAGCAAGTTGTACGCCGCTCTCGTTGCCATGGTGAATCGGTGACTCTGTGATCGATAGCGGGGTCTATTTAAGGAAACCACATATGCGCACTGATCCAGGATTGGTTTCACTTGGCTTGATTAATCAGTGTCTACTCATTTTGACTTGGGCTTTGAGCAACCAATGAAGCTTAAATGCTCTTCTTTTGGTTTGGTTGAGCTCAACTCAGTCATTTATCCTGAATGTCTGAATCCTACTTCTGTGCTACACATGGCTCAACCTGTTTTTCTTATTTTAATATTTGCTGGAGGAATAAGCACTCTGAGGCATCCATCAACTGCAATAAAACACTTCTTTATTTTAACAAAAAGGAAAAAGTTGTCACAAAGGAAAAGTCACCACAAAATACGTCAACACTGCCACCTAGTGGTCACCACGAGGTACACCATGTCTCATGAGCACACTGATGCAACTCATGAGTACTTACCAACTTAGCTAGTACATATTTGTCACAGGTAATGAGTATGATTAATGATGTCACTTTGATATAGCCATGAATAAACGGATCGGTGTTTTTTACGCGTAGGGAATGTGAGTCCCGAGCTGTCCAAAAAGTCTTTATTGTCATTGTTCAGTAGATTTGCGTGTTCATCGCAACACAGTAAAAAAAAACAAAAAAACCCCCCCAGAACATTTCAAGCCTGCACACACTCAGCCTCCCTTTCAATAAAACACACACAGCAACACAAAGTAAAATATGGAAACAATATAGACATCATTCAAAAATAAAAATTGTTGTCCTCCCTCGCTCTTTTGGCGGCAGCAGTGTTGCTTTTTGGCAGTGATCATGTTTTTCAACTCCTCATATAATAATTTGATTGCTCATCTTGTGTAAAATACTGTACTGTACACCAGCTGGGATCGCTTCATTTTTTCACGAAATTAGAATAATATGACGTCAAGCACCCCCTTTTATGTGAACGCGCACTCAGAGTAAACCAGAGTGAACCAGATTTGACAAAGTACGTTGATAACCACCGTCGCAGTACCGTTTAATTCCATTTGGGGAGTTTAGGTTTTGTTGAGCTGCATCTTCAGTAGAAAGCCTGGTTTTGTTGAGCCACCGTTTCAGTTTACCCCCAATAACAATACCCCTAAGGGTCATTATTTCACATAGCAACATAGAAACTCAAAAACAAAAAGCAGCAGTGGCGGCAGCTCCAATATGTAGCGTTACCTTTCGCTAGTGGCCTGAGGCATTGTGAGCGAGTGTGTGGTGAAGCTAGTCGCTAGCCGGCTAGTAGCGAGCCGGTGTGGTGTGGTGAGGTGTCACTACGCCAGTAACGTAGTTCTTGGGCGTAACAATGTTAATAACAACTAGAAAATTCCCGCAGAAATGCTTACATTTTTAATAAAATAGCAATTACATTTGTATTAGGCATAGGTAATGGGTCATGAGGTTGCCTATAGGTAACTAATTCTTACTCGTGTAATTTCCTACACTGTTGCAATCAATGTGTAGAAAGTCTGTAGAAATATTGTATGAATGCAAAGCAACCAATTTCATGTGTGTAATGAATGTTTGTGTCAGCAGAATCAATGAAGGTGATGTTTATGGCAGCAGACCCGTTGACAATGCTGAAGAAGATTTTGGAAGATCCGGCAGGGACAGTGGATGTCAAGCTCAGTGCTTTGAGTCTCATCGGCAGCCTTGCCACCAGCAGTATGTCATTTTGCTTCATACATTTATATGCTGGAGATGAAAGCATGGAAATTGGAGCGTGGTGCGAGATTTCCCTGAGCACCGCCAAGGTGCCCTTGAGCAAAGCATCTAACCTCAGGTGCACCCTTGAGCCTCTCTGACTCTCACTCTGATACTCTCACTCTCCCTTGGCAGTAATACTCAAATATTATTTATATAGTCATGAGAAAAAAACTATTCTTTAGAAGGAAACATATCAACAGTAGATTGTCTTTCATTCAGGTAAATCTAGAGATAAAGGTGATGAAACAGTATTTCCACTTTTGGCTGAAATAGCCTCAATGAGACGATACCATCTCATCGTATCGTTACCGTTTTACATACAGTGGAAGTGTCGTGGCAGGAGATGAGGAGGAGGACTCAAAGGAAGAAATGGCAAGTTGTTGTCAAGATAAGGTTTAATGCGTGGGCTGGGTCGGTATTCAGATACGGCAAGAAGAAGGCAAGTGTCAAAAACCTGACAGAGCAATAACTGAGAACGCTAGCACGCCACACGGGAGTGCGACCAACTTGCAAATCACAGCAGGACCGGAGGGTAGCGTGTAATCAGTGGTGTTGAGGAGCACCTGTGTTTACACATGTGACACAGGTGGACATCAGAGGCAGTGCCTCTGGATTGGCAGACTGGGCTGGTGGTTTGAACACGTTTATTGTTACATTTTCTGGTAACACTTTACAATAAGGTACACAAAACTACAGTAGACAGTGAGGAAGGAACCTACCTAACCCTAACTCTAACCACTACTCATTAGTTACTCATTAGTTCTTCATTAGTTCCTCAGTAACTACTCTACTCATTAGTTACTCATTAGGTCTTCATTAGTTCCTCAGTAACTACTCTACTCATTAGTTACTCATGTTTCTTCATTACTTCCTCAGTAACTACTCTACTCATTAGTTACTCATTAGTTCTTCATTAGTTCCTCAGTAACTACTCTACTCATTAGTTACTCATTAGTTCTTCATTAGTTCCTCAGTAACTACTCTACTCATTTGTTACTCATTAGGTCTTCATTAGTTCCTCAGTAACTACTCTACTCATTAGTTACTCATTAGTTCTTCATTAGTTCCTCAGTAACTACTCTACTCATTTGTTACTCATTAGTTCTTCATTACTTCCTCAGTAACTACTCTACTCATTAGTTACTCATTAGTTCTTCATTAGTTCCTCAGTAACTACTCTACTCATTAGTTACTCATTAGGTCTTCATTAGTTCCTCAGTAACTACTCTACTCATTAGTTACTCATGTTTCTTCATTACTTCCTCAGTAACTACTCTACTCATTAGTTACTCATTAGTTCTTCATTAGTTCCTCAGTAACTACTCTACTCATTAGTTACTCATTAGTTCTTCATTAGTTCCTCAGTAACTACTCTACTCATTTGTTACTCATTAGGTCTTCATTAGTTCCTCAGTAACTACTCTACTCATTAGTTACTCATTAGTTCTTCATTAGTTCCTCAGTAACTACTCTACTCATTTGTTACTCATTAGTTCTTCATTACTTCCTCAGTAACTACTCTACTCATTAGTTACTCATTAGTTCTTCATTAGTTCCTCAGTAACTACTCTACTCATTAGTTACTCATTAGTTCATTACTTCCTCAGTAACTACTCTACTCATTAGTTACTCATTAGTTCTTCATTACTTCCTCAGTAACTACTCTACTCATTAGTTACTCATTAGTTCTTCATTAGTTCCTCAGTAACTACTCTACTCTTAGTTACTCATTAGTTCTTCATTACTTCCTCAGTAACTACTCTACTCATTAGTTACTCATTAGTTCTTCATTAGTTCCTCAGTAACTACTCTACTAATTTGTTACTCATTAGTTACTCATTAGTTCTTCATTAGTTCCTCAGTAACTACTCTACTCATTAGTTACTCATTAGTTCTTCATTAGTTCCTCAGTAACTACTCTACTCATTAGTTACTCATTAGGTCTTCATTAGTTCCTCAGTAACTACTCTACTCATTAGTTACTCATGTTTCTTCATTACTTCCTCAGTAACTACTCTACTCATTAGTTACTCATTAGTTCTTCATTAGTTCCTCAGTAACTACTCTACTCATTAGTTACTCATTAGTTCTTCATTAGTTCCTCAGTAACTACTCTACTCATTTGTTACTCATTAGGTCTTCATTAGTTCCTCAGTAACTACTCTACTCATTAGTTACTCATTAGTTCTTCATTAGTTCCTCAGTAACTACTCTACTCATTTGTTACTCATTAGTTCTTCATTACTTCCTCAGTAACTACTCTACTCATTTGTTACTCATTAGTTCTTCATTAGTTCCTCAGTAACTACTCTACTCATTAGTTACTCATTAGTTCATTACTTCCTCAGTAACTACTCTACTCATTAGTTACTCATTAGTTCTTCATTACTTCCTCAGTAACTACTCTACTCATTAGTTACTCATTAGTTCTTCATTAGTTCCTCAGTAACTACTCTACTCTTAGTTACTCATTAGTTCTTCATTACTTCCTCAGTAACTACTCTACTCATTAGTTACTCATTAGTTCTTCATTAGTTCCTCAGTAACTACTCTACTAATTTGTTACTCATTAGTTACTCATTAGTTCTTCATTAGTTCCTCAGTAACTACTCTACTCATTAGTTACTCATTAGTTCTTCATTAATTCCTCAGTAACTACTGTACTCATTGATTACTCATTAGTTCTTCATTAGTTCCTCAGTAACCAGTTTAAATTTATTTGCCTTAATCATTAGTTCCTCATTATTTCTTCTTCATTAGTTCCTCGGTAGCTACTGTATTTTTGTGTACCTTGTTGTAAAGTGTGACCCATTTTCTTTTTGCTGACATGTTTTCCTATCTGCTGCTGCCAATAGAAAGTAGAAATGCAAGACAAAGAAACGCGGAAATAGAAAATGCAAAAGAAAATATGTGCTGTATGTGCTTTACAATATCCAAAGACACCATCTCATGATACTTTCTGTTTCTTTTGTCATTGTTTTTTCAGGTGTGATGAGAGAGGAGTTGGAGGATGTGAATATGAAAGGCAGCCTGACTGAACTGATTGACCATAGCAGCAGTAAGCTTGCCTTGCAGGCCAGCTCCATACTTTCCCTCCTTGGTGACACCAGCTGACTGCAGCAAGGATCTTACCTGCAGCACATGTTCACTCATCATTTCATCTAAAACCTTCTAGATTGTACAGTACTGTATTGCTTTCTTCACATGCAATGACAATATACTGGATCGATTGTAAAACCGCAATTACTGTAGTGGATAGTTTGTTACGTTGAACGTGTGCAGAAATGTAAAAAATTTGCTACGTTTTCTATACTTAATATGTTCAATCAGTAGTATTTACATATTTAGGATCATATTTTGTATTATATTAGGAGCACATTCTACTGTATATGGCAATAATTACGGCTTTTTACTTATTTAATGTGATGTTGCAATATTTGACAAAAAAATAAATAATCATGAATTGTATTGCCTATATATATAGTTTGACCCCCCCCTCACCCAAAGTCACCTGGGATATGCTCCAGCTTACCCCCGGGACCCTAATGAGGATAAGCAGCTTAGAAAATGGATGGATGGATATATACAGGTATAGTTTGTGATGTCCGAAGGTAGCATGACTGTTAAAGGAAGATTGTCGGGACAGCTGATGATGGAGCATTCACTGGTAACACACATTCAGTCCCAAACTTTTTTTTTAAATCTGAGGCGCAAAAGCCTTCCACACATAAAAAAACACATAAACAACAACAATGTAGAAACCAGTGTATTCCATTGCTCACTTGTGGATGGGAGGGTTCTCCAAGCGACATCACCTCCTCCTCCTTCACCACTCTTTTTTTCAGATATTTTGACCTTGAGCACACATCTAACACAGCTTTTCACCAGCGTTGGTCCACTACACGTCATCACACACAGCCGGTGGATGTCAGTGGACGAATTCCACAGCAGTGTCTCAGCAGACTACATCACAGTGTCTCAGCATATCCATAAAGACACTGTCCAGTGCAGCGTGCTCAACACGTTCAAGTGCATTGTCAGCCGGCTCTATGTCGAAGTGCAACAAGAAGTAAAGGGAGAAACATGATTGTGATCCTGGAAGGTTTGCAGAAGCTTCTTAAGGAATTATACTGTAGTCTACAAAGTACAACAAATATACAAAGTGACTTTGTTGGGCATTTTGCACCTTCTTAGCTTGTGGCTACAAGTTTACTTCAGTTTAATGACGAACCTCAAAATTATACTGTAGCGCATCAAAACCCTTAATTTTTTTCAAAACACAACTACAGGTTTAGAAATGGACAGATGGACTAATGGATGAGTGCAATACACATTCATCACCCAGCAGTTTGTGCAGCAGTGGCAGAAGACAGGCTTTGAACTGACTTACGGCTCAGCAGTTTACAAATGTCACAAAGTGGGAAAGTGCACTTTTTTTGGAATGTTGCCCGTCATCTGCATGTGAGATATGAACACACGTCTTTCTCTTTTCTGTGTGTCTAAAGATACAAAAACGGATAAAAAGAGGCAAATAAGAATGCACGTAGCAGGAGTCTGGTTCACATTGCCAGCAGTAAGTCCAGCCTGTTTCCAGGGAACATTGGCCTCCACCAAGTCTGCCTTTTGTCACCAATTCTGTTTATAATTTTCATGGACAGAATTTATAGGTGCAGCCAAGGCGTCAAGAGGGTCAAGTTTGAGGGCCCTTAGGATCTCATCTTTGCTATTCGCAGACAATGTAGTCCTGATGGCCTGATTAGGCTGGGACCTTCAGTGTTTACTGGGGTTGTTTTACAGCTGAGTGTGAAGATTCAGGGATGAGACTCAGCACCTCAGTCGGTTCTCAGTCGGAAAAGGGTGGATTGCACCCTCTGGGTTGGGAGTGAGGTCTTGCCCCAAGTGGAGGAGTTCAAGTATCTCGGACTCTCACCAAAGGGGTGTACAGTTGCAATAGCTGGTCCATCTCCTGCTGCCATATACAATAACGAAAAAGAAAAAATTAGAAGACATTGGAAAAAGAGAATATTGCTATGGTAGTTGATGATATTCGGCAGTTACATGTCGGGTTTAGGGAAATACATAAGTTATTAAGGAAGACAGGTTTAGATAAAAGGTTTTAGTTGTTTTCCATTCTTCTTCTTCTTTTTTTAAAATTTTAATTAATTTTGATTTTTAGGGGTTTTCATCATTTCGAACCACACTCCTGACCAGAAGGTGGCGGTAATGCACACCATAAGTTGCTTGCCAACCGCCAATAAAACAACAAGAAGAAGACGGAAAAGCAGGAGAGGCGGAAGAAGAAGGCAGTGATGTGAAGTTAATGCAATTCAGCGAAGTCGAGTCGTATACGAAGAAATAAAAAGGAAGCAAACAGACATTGCCCTCTTTTAAACAAAACAGCAGCATGTCAGACTCTTTAAACGCTTGCGGCTTGCTTGGTTCTTCCTCGCAGCTAGACCTGATGGACGAGGAAACGGTAAGACATTCACTATGTTATACATATTATTGAGTCAGAGTTTATTTTGTGTTGTGTGCCTTTGGTGATTTGACAGTAATTTACGATAACCTGTTGTTGATTCGAACGTGCATGCCTTTAGTCCGAATCGCTCCTTTTCGTGCAACATAGTGTGAACCTGACAATAACAGCTTCCTCTTTAGAAACAGCCATCCTGCTCAGTATGTATGTAAACCACCTTGACCTCTCAGTATTTTCATTTAGGAAGGGGGTAAAACTATTTTGCTGTAGACGGAAAACATTTGGGTTTGACATGAAAAGATGAATATGACAGCACAGAGCAACATTTTAGCCTGCATTGCCAGGTATCTACATCTGGATCGATAGCACCTTTTGTTTGAACCCACCCCATTTTACATGGGAGCAAAAATATTGGAACGTGTGACTGACTGGTGTGTCCTCTTACTTTACTTATTCAACCAATACATTGCTTAGTCTACCAATAAACAAAGCATCCCTCCATCTATCGTCTGTGCCGTTTATCCTCATTAGGGTCGCTGGTATGCTGGAGCCTATCCCAGCTGACTTTAAGCAAGAGGCGAGGTACACCCCGGACTGGTCGCAAGCCAGTCACAGGGCACATATAGACAAACAACCAACAATGCATACATATACATACACTAAGTCCCCAACTAATGAACACAATTGGTTCCAGACGACCGTTCTTATGTCGAATTGTTCTTAAGTAGGGGAAAAGGTAATATTAGCAATGATATAGGTACTACATGTACGTGTATACATATACAGTATATGTGTATGTATGTAAATATGAGTTTGGATGCAGTAGTAATATTAAACCAGGATAATTAATGAAAATAACAGTAATAAAAATGATATAATAATACGTAATGATAAATGTTATTTACCTTTGAAGAGGAGTGGTCGAGCATACGTCGTTGTGGTGGAGTTGGAGGAGGAGTTATTGAAAAAAAGGACAAATGGTCGTCGTCGTTAGACTCTTCTAAAAGAGGTGGTGTTCTGTGGGTGGTGTACAGTTAAGCAGGCCTTTTAACTCTTCATAAACTTTAATCACACGCTCTGTCAGGGTTGTATCATACAGCTAACAATGAAGCTTTCTCTCTACCTCTGTTGGTCCCATTAGCAGTGTCACAGTGCCCTCTGCTGGTCAAGCATGTAACAGTATAAATATGGGCTGGCTGGTCAAGCATGTACAGTATAAATATGGACTTATAAGGCAAAACACATGAAAATATAGACCAGTCGGCTTTGTTCGTATCTCCGAAAGTTCGCACGTCGGATGTTCGTTAGTAGGGGACTGAGTACTTATATATGTGTACACACACACACACACACACACACACACTGCTAATTATGTATGTGTACATGGCTCAGATCAAGGGTACCCAAGTGTTAAAAAAAGTGCTAAAATTTCAAACTGGTGGATAGACCTTGGTAATGTTATCAACACAAACTTCAAACATTGCAAAACACACACCCAACATACCAGAGCTTGAGACATCTTCCATTTCCCATAGCAACCCTCCGTAGTTCACTCTTTCTTAAATGTAAAGTACATAACTCAGTGTCCACTTTATGCTGTTATCTCTGCATAAATTTGACTTTTGATAGAAAAATAACTTATATTTGAGAGAGTATCATAAAGTAAATAAAAACAAGTGACAAATCTAGATCTTGAGTTAAAGCTCTGAAAACATGGCAAAAATCAAATGCGGACACCGGGTTATGTACATTACATCTTCCATAGTGGCACACAAACTTTCTTTCCATTCTGTAATCTGTGAACACATTACAACACGGGGTGCTGAGGGACACGCCGATCGCTTCCGGGTTACGTACGGAGCAATTTATCAACGAACACGCTAGAATTCATTTGGTTCAGATAAATGTCAACGACGTATAATATGACGGATAAAAGTAAGTAAAATCCGACTAGTAATGCTGAATAATTTTGCCCACTTCGCGTGTTTTTTTCGCCGCTTCGTGCACAAACATAACTAGGACACGAACGGCGACCTACGAGAGGTCAAAACAACGGCTGTCAAAACGAGTTACATTGCTCGATAAACACAACATTTGTAACTCACCCGACGAAAAAAATCATTTCAAAGTGCATAAAGATCTTCTCCAATGTATGTAAAAATGAAAAAATCTTACTAGACTTGACAATGGTTGTTAAACCGCCGATTGCTCGTCGAATTGAATGATGCTGCTTCTCCAAAATCGTGGCGGACACGACGACACATTCCCCTGCTGAACGCGTATTTGGCGAATAACCGGCGGAAGGATACAAGTTTTGTTTGGCCCAAGAAGGCACTTTTTTTATTTTCTAATTCAATATTTACTAGCAATACGCAATTTACGCTGTGAGCTCCAAGTGTACGTACATTACTGGCCGGACACGAAATTTGCGTGTGTTAGACTTTTGTGCAAATAATCAAATTTTACTCTTTTATACACAAAAAAAGCACTTTAGTTGCAGAGTTGAGTAATTATTCCATGAATATATACCATTGTAATCATCATGGGGTTTGTTTTTCCATGGAATTATGTTCTTCAAAATTTTCATCGGCAGGCGGACACGAAGGTAATGTAATTTTCACTAATGATTACACGACAGTTATTTTTTTTACACTGAGAATATTTGAATAAAACCCATTAGAAACCAATTTCAGACATCATTCTTTAATTCTAAGTAGAAATCATGACAAAATGATCAGAGAAAATATTGTTAATTTCACAACAAAAGTAGACATGCTTTACATGGAACATTTCAATGTCCAAATATAGACACTTTTTTACAACATAGCCGTGCTCGTGCAAAATAAAAACATGAACAGGCTTCATTTATGGTTTGGTAAGCTTCCTCACTCTATAAACGTCAGAGTGATAGGGATAGTACACATTGTTAGAACAACTATTTCAAATACTACACTAGTGAAGTTGAAGACAGCAAAGGGTACCCTTGATCTGAACCATGCACATATTGAAATATTCCACTCCAGGCTTTCAACGCACTCGCACTTTAGTCTGAAACTCTGCAGTCTGGAACTAGTTCTATTTTAACTATTTTATTTAAATGACATCTTAGAAAGCAATTGGATTAGTGTGGATTAATTTAAACTGTTATTTTAGGCCCGGTTTTATTTCAGCCCTGAATGTCTTCATCTGTGGAGAACACCCTCTCAGACGGGGTGGAGGATGCCCGCATACACGGATAGAAAATGCCGCCTTTATTCAAAAGTTATGGCGTGCCGTGTGTGCAAATGAATAATAAATATAATATAATAATAAATGTGTTCCCAAACATTACAGCAACATTACTGACACCTAGGAACAGCATAGAATACTACTCATTAGGGGTGTGTAATAATTGTTGGACTGATAATAGTCATGCTGACATGAGGGAATTATGACGTTATACCGATAAATCCAATTTAAAAAATAAAAAAAAAATGTTCCAATTAAGTCAGATTGCCAGTACTGTGCAAGTGAGTAAATGAAGTGCTCCTTTTTTCTCCTGCCTGTGATGTTAACAGCCTGTCATAACTTCCCATGAGCTCACTTGTAAACAAACATTCACTTTACAAGGAAGACATTTCACGTGCTAGTTGTACCGAATGCTCGACAATGAGGGTGGAAAAAAACCCATCAAGCACACAAAAAACTCATCAGCCACCTGAACACCAGCGCTGTGGCGTCTGAAAAGTGCACAAGGTTTGCCAGAAACCTCTGTGGCGTCACACCGGCTGCTCGAGCGTGTGTACATTACTGGGCTTCCTCACGCTCTATACTCTGGTTCTCCTGATAGTAGTGATGTGGGAGCAGTAATGTCAAAATACTTGAATGGGACAAATCAACAGGTACAGTTGGTCAAATCCTAATTTGTTACGGTCCTTCTTACCTCCAGGAGGGCACAACTTACACTTAAATCTACATTTTAAAAGTAGATTTAAAAAAGGTGTTGAGGAGCACAAAGTTTGAGAAAAAGGATACCGTGCATCTCTCACGCCATCTTTGAGTGTGTCTTCTGAGTGCCTTGTATTTGTATTTTACATAACTCTTTTTCATTGCCAAAGACGTCTCTTGACGTGCAGCAGACCCCACAGTCACTCTGCTTGAATTTGCAGAAAAAGCTCATTTTCTCTGTTTTTGCTGAAAGTACCCTTTGTTCTATTGTCAATATCTAAAGACCCAAAAAGGCTAGAAACAAACTTTTTTTTTTCTGATGAAATAAGAGAGTATAAAGTTTCTTTAGATAGTTTCAATGTTTAAGTAGTCCTAAAACTCTGAATTCTGTGGGTCTTAAAAGTTCAGCAAAAATGCCCAAAAACTGGCAGTATGGAGCTCTCTGCTCTGAACATGGCTGGCAGTCAATGAGTTCATTTAGCCATTTTTATGAAAATTCTTAATTTAGGCAAAAAAATACATAAAATATGCATATTTTGGACTAATAATAGGCCATATTCAACCACCATTCAACAGCATGCCATCCATCCATCTTCTACGCTTATCCGAGATCGGGTCGCGGGGGCAACAGCCTAAGCAGGGAGGCCCAGATTTTTCTCTCCCCGGCCACTTCGTCCAGCTCCTCCCGGCGGATCCCGAGGCGTTCCCAGGCCAGTTGGGAAACATAGTCTCTCCAACGTGTCCTGGGTCTTCCCCGAGGCCTTTTACCGGTCGGACTTGCCTGAACACGTCCCCAGGGAGGCGTCCGGGAGGCATCCTGACCAGATGCCCAAGCCACCTCATCTGGCTCCTCTCAATGCGGAGGAGCAGCGGTTCTACTCCGAGTCTCTCCCGGATGACAGTGCTTCTCACCCTATCTCTAAGGGAGAGCCCAGCCACCCTACGGAGAAAACTCATTTCGGACGCTTGTACCCGCGATCTTGTCCTTTCGGTCATTACCCAAAGCTCATGACCATAGGTGAGGGTAGGAACGTAGATCGACCAGTAAATTGAGAGCTTTGCCTTTTGGCTTAGCTCTCTCTTCACCACAACAGACCGATGTAGAGTCTGCATCACTGCAGACGCCGCACCAATTCGCTTATCGATCTCGCGTTCCATCCTTCCCTCACTCATGAATAAGACCCCAAGGTACCTAAACTCCTCCACTTGGGGCAGGATCTCATCCCTGACCTGGAGATGGCATTCCACCCTTTTCCGGGCGAGAACCATGGACTCGGACTTGGAGGTGCTGATTCTCATCCCGGCCGCTTCGCACTCGGCTGCGAACCGATCCAGTGAAAGTTGAAGTTCACGGCTTGATGAAGCCAGCAGGACCACATCATCTGCAAAAAGCAGAGACTCAATCCTGCAGCCACCAAACCGGAACCCCTCAACGCCCTGGCTGCGCCTAGAAATTCTGTCCATAAAAATAATGAACAGAATTGGTGACAAAGGGCAGCCCTGGCGGAGTCCAACATTCACTGGAAACGGGTCCGACTTACTGCCGGCAATGCGAACCAAACTCTGACACCGGTCATACAGGGAACGAACAGCTTGAATTAGCTGGTCCGATACCCCATACTCCCGGAGTACTCCCCACAAAATTCCTCGAGGAACACGGTCGAATGCCTTCTCCAAGTCCACAAAACACATGTAGACTGGTTGGGCAAACTCCCATGCACCCTCAAGGACCCTGCTGAGAGTGTAGAGCTGGTCCACAGTTCCACGACCAGGACGAAAACCACACTGCTCCTCCTGAATCCGAGATTCAACTATCCGGCGGATCCTCCTCTGCAGAACCCCTGAATAGACCTTACCAGGGAGGCTGAGGAGTGTGATTCCACGATAGTTGGAACACACCCTTCGGTCCCCCTTCTTAAAAAGGGGAACCACCACCCCGGTCTGCCAATCCAGTCCACGCGATGCTGCAGAGTTGTGTCAACCAAGACATGCCTACAGCATCCATGGCCTTAAGGAACTCCGGGCGGATCACATCCACCCCCGGGGCCCTGCCACCGAGGAGCTTTTTGACAACCTCAGCAACCTCAGCCCCAGAGATAGGAGAGCCCACCGTGGAGTCCCCAGGCTCTGCTTCCTCATAGAAGACGTGTCGGTGGGATTGAGGAGGTCTTCGAAGTATTCTTTCCACCGATCCACAACATCCCGAGTTGAGGTCAGCAGCACACCATCCACACCATACAGTACACGGTGTTGACTGTGCACTGCTTCCCCCTCCTGAGACGCCGAATGGTGGTCCAGAATCTCTTCGAAGCCGTCCTGAAGTCGTTCTCCATGGCTTCTCCGAACTCCTCCCATGTCCGAGTTTTTGCCTCAGTGACTGCCAGAGCCGGAGACCGCTTGGCCTGCCGATACCTGTCAGCTGCTTCCGGAGTCCCATGAGCCAAAAAGGCCCGATAGGACTCCTTCTTCATCTTGACGGCATCCCTCACCACTGGTGTCCACCAACGGGTTCTGGGATTACCGCCACGACAGGCACCAACCACCTTACGGCCACAGCTCCGATCAGCTGCCTCGACAATAGAGGCACGGAACATGGCCCATTCAGACTCAATGTCCGCCACCTCCCTCGGAACATGGTCGAAGCTCTCCCGGAGGTGGGAGTTGAAACTCCTTCTGACAGGGGACTCTGCCAGTCGTTCCCAGCAGACCCTCACAATACGTTTGGGCCTGCCAGGTCTGACCGGCATCCTCCCCCACCATCGTAGCCAACTTACCACCAGGTGGTGATCAGTTGACAGCTCTGCCCCTCTCTTCACCCGAGTGTCCAAAACATATGGCCGCAAGTCCGATGATACGACCACAAAGTCAATCATGGAAGTGCGGCCTAGGGTGTCCTGGTGCCAAGTGCACATGTGGACACCCTTATGCTTGAACATTGTGTTTGTTATCGACAATCTGTGACGAGCACAGAAGTCCAATAACAAAGCACCGCTCGGGTTCAGATCAGGGGGGCCGTTCCTTCCAATCACGCCTCTCCAGGTCTCACTGTCGCTGCCAACGTGAGCATTGAAGTCCCCCAGCAGAACAAGGGAATCGCCTGAGGGAGCACTCTCCAGTACTTCCTCTAGAGACTCCAAAAAAGGTGGGTATTCTGAACTGCTGTTTGGCGCATAAGCACAAACAACAGTCAGGACCCGTCCCCCCGCTCGAAGGCGGAGGGAAACTACCCTCTCGTTCACCGGGTTAAACTCCAACATGCCGGCCACAAGCCGGGGCGCAACAAGAATTGCCACCCCTGCCCGTCGCCTCTCACTGCTGGCAACGCCAGAGTGGAACAAGGTCCAACCCCTCTCAAGAGGACTGGTTCCAGAGCCCTTGCTGTGCGTTGAGGTGAGTCTGACTATATCTAGCCGGAACTTCTCAGCCTCATGCACCAGCTCAGGCTCTTTCCCTACCAGAGAGGTGACATTCCATGTCCCTAGAGCTAGTTTCTGTAGCTGAGGATTGGACCGCCAAGGTCCCCGCCTTCGGCTGTCACCCAGCTCACTCTGCACCCGACCCCTTTGGCCCCTCCCATGAGTGGTGAGCTCATTGGAGGGGGGACCCATGTTGTCTGTTCGGGCTGTGCCCGTCCGGGCAGCATGATTTATTCATATTGTTTTTGGGAAATCGTGATTGATTGCAGCCATTAAATTGCCATGAAATGACTGTGTTGCAAGTTGTCATCATATCTCGTGAAGTGTAACCAAACGTTGGAGCATTTGGGTACCTTGTTTCCTGCTGGCAGCACTGGTGATGTCATTTGTGTCCACTGGAATCGTTCGTTTGCAAAGTTGGCAACTGACTCCTGGGAATTGAAACACTGGAAACTGGTTTTGGATTCCCATCCCTGGTACTGATGATATTTTTTGTTTTTTTCCCTCAGATTGACGATAAGGAATTTGACATTCCCCAGGTGGACACACCACCTACGTTGGAAAGCATCCTCAATGAGGTCAAGGATCGTACATCTTTCATTTGAATTGTGTTTAATCCTGTTCTGACCTTTTGTAAATCTGACCTTCTGACTACGATGAATGTGTCTTATACATTATATTATGACTCCTCCCTTTCTGTGTCTGTGACTGTGTCAAACCTGCATGCGTGAATGTGTTTGATAGAAATCAAACCCATGTTCCTCATCCCGGTTGTCATTTTTGTGATTTTGTGTTTTTATGTGACTGCAGCTGGAGGATGAGGACGAAGCATTTGTGCTGGAAGATACCTGTGTGCTGAACACTGAAAATGTTGATGCTCATTCCTGCGATACCGCTTCTCTTGCCAGCTCTGACAGCGGGGACCCAGCACACCTCAAACGGCACGCATGCGCACACACATGCACACGCACAGTTCAGCATGACTCAGGATGTTTGGATTTTTGGTTAAAGAAAAAAACACAATTCTCTGAAAACATCCTAATTTGGTAATCATGTATAAATATCTGACAATAAAGGTCAAATGTACAGCATAGACTGTTAAAAAAACAAACAAAAAAAAACACACAATTTGTACATGTTTGTCTTTTTAAGGGCTGTCCGATATTATCGGCCGCAGATAATTACTGTATCTACTGGCGAATTATAATTATCTACTGCCATAAAAACGTGATATCGGCCAACATCAGGATCAGTTTTTTCCCTACACTAAAAGCCAATACAGAGCTTTTAGTGCCAAGGTAGCAAATTTGAAAAATTGCTGATCTTGCTGCACCCTGAAGTCAATACTGTGCTGCTCACAAGTCTGTGAAAATAAGGTAACTCCATATTTAAACACGCTGAGTAACAACAGTGGTGACACTGAACTTACCTTCGAAATGGGGGGGTGGTGTTACCATTCCACACACTAGTCTTACTCACTGTTTTTTTTTAAAGAAACAGCTAAAAAAAACATCACACAGCAACGTAACAGGTAGATAACAAGAGACAAGACACGACTGATGAATAATGCAGAATAACCGACAATCTATGTGAGCTCTAAACATGTAACTTAGCGACTATTTACAACAACAGTACAGCAAAGCACGCTAGGAAACATGAAGCACTACATACGTAAGACGCCACTTCCCTGAGCGGTACGTCAGCGTCTCCGCCATGTTGGATGTGGCAAGGCTGCGCTGTAAGTGAATACAAGGAAATGTACCTCATAAAACGGCTTTCTACAAAGAAATCTAAGTTAATGCCTCTCGTTCACACAGTCACACATGCACTAATATACTTGGGAAACAGTTAGGCACCAAAAACAATGTATTTGATGTTCTCAGATGGCTAAGATAAGAAGTTTATTCATCCAACACAGTAGTAATTCACATTACATCAGCTATAGAGCACAAAGTAGTGCCAAAAAACATACACAGTATATATATAGTAGTTTTAATGCAATAAAATAAGGACATGAAAGTTATCAATCAAAATAACAATCAGCAAATTCATGTATTTTAAACGATACCCCTTTAATTAAAAATAAATCAAATCTTTCCAAAAATAACATAAATCGAGGCCCAAGAAACACAAATGTATTGTTATATAAGATTTAAGATTATTGCTACTTTACAACAATTGTACTCAATGAAAAGATATGTGATGTTACACATATTGGTATCAGTTGATATCGGAATCGGAAATTGAGATTTGGGAAATATCGGTTTCCGGCAAAAAAAAAAGCCAATATCAGACATCCCTAGTCTTCAAGCTTCACTAATGATTTTTTTTGTCAAGCGTTAAGATTTTGCACTTTATTCGGTGACCCTTGAGCGCACCATAGTTCTTATGAGACGCGAGCGTAACTTCCACATCTTGACCTTCGAGTCCATCTTTCCATGGATCATCTTGCATTATCATTCATGAGTGGAGTGTAGCTATACGTTTTATACTTTAAGTGTGTTTAGTAAGTGTGTGAGGCATATTGAGGAGAGAAGGGGAGGGTTCTGGAGATGAATTGAATGTAATGTGTGGAACTAAAGAGAACGTCAACACCAAGTTACCAGGAGGATTTGGAGGGGGAAGAGGAGTGAGTTGTTTGTCAACATTTTTTCCATTCGCTGGTGATTGAGTACTTGTGCTTTGAGTTGGTTGAGGTTTGTGACACGACTACATGTAGTACTACTAAAATAAAAAACAAGTACATCATTTAAATGGAATGGTGATTTATTTGAGATGTAAGTAAGTTAACTTGTGTTTTCTGTATGTTTGAAGGAAGAAGAGGGCTGTGGATCTGAAAGCGGCAGTTCATGGATCTGTTCTTCAGCACAGCATGCTTCAGGGCATCTCAGCACAGATTGTCTCGGCTGCTGTAATACTTCCACGCACATACACACTTATTCACACATGATTTAAAGCAGGGGTGCCTATTACGTCACTTTGTACATGGTCATGTGACTTCAGTCGGCTGACTTTAAGCTCCCCTACTGATTCGCTGGTGCTCCCCAGCGACAAAGTGGTGAACAGATGATGCAACTTTCATCTTTATTATTCTGATTAGGGACAAACTAACTGAGCGGTAAGATGGCTATATCTCTAACACAGTTATCCATTCACTTGTAGCGGCTCCTGTAGAACAAAGGGCAATTGTTTGATGGCTTTGCTTTGCGTTCTGAACTCCACTAAAGAAATGCCTGTTTTTTACACTTCTGTTTCTTAAACTATTTCATGATGAATTGGAAAATGTTCCCGTTGCTGAGACCTTTTTAATATGTCACCTTGACTTCAGCTGCATTGTCTTTTTGTATCATCATATTCATTTCTTGTACAGTGGTACCTTGGTTAACGTCATTAATCCATTCCAGCAGACTCAACCCAAAACGGGCTCTAACCAAAGCAAATTTCCCCATCTGTTCCAGACACCCAAAAATGTTAACACAAAACACATTTTATAAATAATAATCACAGGTTTATATGCAGGAAAAAATAAATAAATAAATAAATAAATAAATAAATAAATAAGGGCTGCACGGTGGTCTAGTGGTTAGCATCTTGGCCACATAGTCACAGTCTGGAGATCGGGAAGACCTGGGTTCGATTCTCACTTGGGCATTTCTGTGTGGAGTTTGCATGTTCTCCCCGTGTGTGCGTGGGTTTTCGCCGGGTACTCCGGTTTCCTCCCACATTCCAAAAACATGCAGGTTAGGTTAATTGGTGACTCTAAATTGTCCATAGGTATGAATGTGAGTGTGAATGCTTGTTTGTCTATATGTGCCCTGCCATTGGCTGGCCACCAGTCCAGGGTGTACCCCGCCTGTCGCCCAAAGTCAGCTGGGATAGGCTCCAGCGTGCCCCCGCGACCCTAGTGAGGAGAAACGGCGTGGAAAATGGATGGATGCAGAAAATAATCCAAAAATAATTACAAATGACAAATTAATGGACAAGTGAACATTTACCTAGTTTTGCAAAGAGGGAGGGGGGGAAGAGGAGAATATGCTTGGAAGGCAGTCCCGTTTTTTATGCGGAGAGATCTGTTAAAGGCTTTTTAACGTGCACAGTTTTACAATGAAAAAACAATGCCACAAACATGACATATGAACTGGAGAAGTGAACATTTAACATCATTTTACCTCTAGTGGGCACCCTTGGACAAAAAAAGGACAATAAGCATATAAGAGCAATTTGTTCACCAAAAAAACATAGTGCTGCTGTCAAATTTGACTCGTACAAAATCCCTAAAAGCACTGCAAACACAGCGCAACCTGTGTGCAAACAATGCAAGTAGGTCCCTTGCAAATAATGGAATGAATCAATCTAAGGGTAATGCCTGCTGTTGTGTGGCGTCACACGGGACACGGCGCGGCCGAATAACACCACCACTGCTTCACGAATGCGGGAAGTGGTGGTGACAATGCATACCAATGCGGGAGCAATGTGAGCCGTGTGTTGTCGTGCACTCGACGTAAACACGACTTGACAAGGTGTAAATAAGTCGTGCACTTGACATAAACATGACTTGACAAGGTGTAAATAAGTCGTGCACTTGACATAAACATGACTTGACAAGGTGTAAATAAGTCGTGCACTTGACATAAACATGACTTGACAAGGTGTAAAGAGGAGTGCGGCCGTGTGTTGTTCACATACTTCTGAAAAAACAACGGTCTTGTCTTTAAGCCCTAAAATTTGGAGGTCTTACACCCCTTTCTCGGTACGGTCCATAGCCTTTCTCTTTTGTTTTTATGTTGTGTAGCGCGCTCTGTCTTATATAAACACACCGTTGCCTTGAAAATGTCATTGAACGACCACAGGCAAGTATCGCCAGATTTCGCGTGATCCAAGATGGTGGCATAAACAAACCGGACGGTAATTTCAGATGCTAAACCAGCGGGCGAACGCAAGCCAAGGCAAAATTTTTCCATTTTGGATGTTAACTGAAAGACGCCCTAATCGGGGCAGGCGTTAACCGAGGTACCACTGTATATGTGAAATGTTTGATCGAAAATGCTCACGGGCCATAATACATTGTGTGTCTCATGAACGCTACGGAGCTATTTTCACTGGCATACTACTCAGGTTATGTACACAACTATTGAGGAATTATGTGTAATTTCTTCTTGCCACATTGAATTGAATTGTGAAGTATTTGTGAATAATATCAAGTACTTTGATTACCTGTGTGAATGTGAAATACTAATCAGTATTTAGAATAGTAGTTTCAAAGTTTACCGCTTAGATTTGATATATATGTTTATATCTTTAATAGTAAGAGGTAGATCATGTTGACGTTTTACTTGCAAGCTGACAAAGTTTGTGCACCTCTTATGTACATGTACAAAAATACTCCAATTTTTAAACATAGTAAAGCTATATATTTTCTATATTTATAGTAGGAGGTACTGTAGATCTTTGAGACTTGGTCATTTTAAAAGTAGCTCGCAGGCTGAAAAAGTGTGAGCACCCCTGGTTTAAAGCTAAATTACACTTTTTTTTTTTAAAGAACACCACTGGCTAGCATATGTTACTAATAGAGGTTTAAAAGAACAGATTGAACAAATAAATGTCTGTATTTGTCACAGTTTGACATTAAACTGGCGTTAGACTGACGTACATGTTTTTTACTCGCGGCAATTTGGAATCAGTGTGTTTAGGATCGCTAATGTTAGTAGCTAAACTTTGACAAATGGCTATTATAGCTGACAAGAAATATGACTAATGTGCGCATGTGTGTCAGGTGGAGCTGGCTCGCAGTGGCAAAGCAGGAAGAGGACAGGCTTATGATGCAACGATTCATTCAGCTGCCTGTGTCCACCAGAGGGAGCTCCCGAGGAAGAGATGATTGGACACAGTCAGCTGAATCAATCATTGCAGCGCCCCAGCAGCCGTTACTAATGAGCTGCCTTGCTGGGAAGCAATGCAAGATTTGAAGAAGTTAAAATAGTTATCGTTTTTTATTGTAAACTCTTATTGGTATTTGTCTTGTATAGTTAGCTGCCTTTTGAGTGTTCAGTTGCTGTGTGATGAGTTTAATGTTGTTTGTAAGATGACACCGTGAGTCATCTTGCCAAAGAAAGAGCTGCCCGGTCCTGAAAAAGACTTGTGCATGGCATTTTATGATGTGGACGTGCGGTTTATAGTCCGGTGGGGCTACAGGTTTCTCTCTAAATTTAGTGTGTGCGTCTTTTGCACCAGAAATTACGGTACATATAGATAAATGTAACAGAGGTCATGTAATGTGATTAGGTTTTTTTTCAGCGGTCACTAAGTCGTGACCCAATTTTATTGAAGTTTTTACGCATATCTTTTAAAATGTGGTAGTTTTAAACATTAACACCAACGATTTAACATTATGAACATTTCATATCACGACCAAAATGTTCACTTCTTTCATTATTACCACAGTATTGTTGAATGTGCGCAAAAATGTTTAAAAAGTACTGATACACACACTGAAGTTTTATTTTAAAAAACTTTCCTTGGCCAAGCCCAGCATTACGAACGGCACACATGCGCCCTCTTCAGAGTGCTTGCCGCTTTTTGGGCTTGAAAGGGCACATGTATTGTGGGCCGCGTGCGCCATTTTTGAGAGCAAGGGCTTTTGTTACCATCAGAGCCGGTGCTTTGAGAGAGAGATACACAACGCAAGTAAATGCTGCTGCTCCAGGAATTAAGCAGTGTCACTGGTCCGTGAGTTTATCAAAGTACGGTTATCAATCACTGTTTTCCCGTCATTTCAATTTGAAACGGTTATATTTACCCCGGGAGTTTTACCGCTGTTACACACAACAATATACCCCCCAATGTATTTTTGATGCATTTATTAAGGCAATTTATTAAAGAAATAACTGCATGCTGACAAATAATGCAGAAATTAAAATTAAATGTTACAGTTGCAATAAATAAAACCACAAAATAAGACATTGCACTTGTAACTGTGCAATGAGTATACATCAGGGAGGAAGATGACTAAAATATTGCTGGAAAAAAAACGCTGTATTGACTAAAATTTGCCTTTAAAATAAAAAAAAAGTCAGAAAATGGATAATTTACTACATATTTCAATGTAAGTTTCGACTGGTGTCTGCGACCCACCAGTTGAGAATGACTTATTTGGAATATTAGTATTATCAACATGGAAGTACTTCAGTCAAGCTGTTTTTATTCATATCCACATAAATTCACCACAGACGTGATCTCAAGTCACATTCTACATGGATCAAGTCCAAGACCATGCTCCTCCGGCATTTCACATTTAATCTTCTAATTCATGCTTTTTCTTTCCACAGGACAAAGTGGATGCTGGATTACCAACTGCCATAGTAAGTATTACTTGAACTTTCCTTTAAATAGCCATTATAACGACAACGTATCGTGACACTTTGTGAGATGGAAGGCTTGCCGAATTGTGTGCAGGTTTGTCTCAAAAGATCATTTTCTAAACAGTGGGGGGCGGGCAAAGGGAATACTGCTATTTTTTTTGTCAACATACTTCCCACAGTTTCAATATTAAAGCCATTTTTATTTGAGCTTGCAGCATGTTTTGCTGAAGAAGTTTTATGGTACAGACAGTGGTGTGAAAAGGTGTTTGCCCCCTTCCTGATTTATTGTATTTTTTTTCTTTTTATTCTTGGACAATAAGTAAATAATTTGCAGAAGTAAAGGTGTCCTGGAAAGAAAGGAAAACCAACAAAGAAGGCAAATCAACAGAGAAAGCTTGGAGAGGAAAAGCATGTTCTTTGGTCACGCAATCAGACACAGCCCATTTCAAACTCAACTTCTCGAAGGAAAAATAGAGGAAAATAGGAAAAGAGGTAGATGGATTGATGACATCACCACACAGAACAATAAATGCTATCAGGACTGCACGTTAAGAACCATGACCTCCAACATTCAGCAAAAAGATGGAACTAAATGATTCAAATTGTAAATGTAGTACTCTACATTGGTCACTAGGAGTCAGTAGGTGAAACATACATGTCGGAACAGCAGGCTTTTATTGCAGGTTTAAATGACATCACAACAGGCACAATAATAACAACATAATAATCATAACATAATAATAACCCATGCCAAGCTCAAGCTCAGCTCTGAACCCCCGACATCCGACTTCCTGTCCCTCACTCATTGTGTTCCCCTACTAGCACCGGAACACAGTTACTGCAACATGCACAAGCACAAGTTTTATATGTCCTGCTTTCTCTTATGTCTACTATATTGGGTAATAGGAGTTTAAATATGTAAACGTGACTGTAGGAGTTTAGAGGGCTTTAATAATGTTAAGAACCATATTTAGGATGCATAAATAGGTTTTCTATGCTCTAACTACGAAAATATTCCATTTAGAAATAAAGAATTTTACTCTGTGGAAAATCACTTATCACGGTCCGGTCTGGAACCAATTAACCACCATAAATGAGGGATTAATTTATGGTATATATCCAAGTAACAAATCTTTAAAGTTGAGAAAAAAATGAACAAGACTGGAACTGTCCAAATGAACCCACTTTAATTTAAAACTATTTTAAAGTGTACTTAATTGGGTCAACTGAAATGTAATGTTAATATTGTTTTTACTTACTGCCTCCTATTAAAAGTACTGGAAAAAAACACAGAAGACATTATGGCAATGTTGATTAATTGGCTTCATGGATTCATCGCTTAATATTGTTTCATCATTATTATTAGACGTCAATTCAGCAAATGCATCAAGTAATAACTTTTTTTTTTTTTTTTACAAACTTTGTGGTTTTTAGTGCTTGCCTCTTGTACTCTTTCTTGACCTAACGCTTTTATGTATTTATATCTTGTTTTTAGACAGTTGCAGGTGTGATTGTTGTGGGAACATCTCATGGTCTGGCTTTGGTCTTTGGTAAGACATGTTAATGTCAGGCCTCCTAATTCTTGCATTCCAGGGCCTGACTTTATTGATAAATGTCGTCTTTAATCGCCCTCTCCAGATACCAACCAAGCTTTACGACTCTGTCTCAGTAACAAAGTAGCTGGAGCGGAGTTTGGCGCTGTTTCTGCCCTTAGCATCAACAACGACTGCTCAAGACTTCTCTGCGGATTTGCCAAAGGACAGGTACTATCCAAACCACTTCATATTTTTTGGTCGGGTCGTCAAATCTTCTCCCCCTTCCTGCCTGTCACACAACTAAGCAGTGTATGAACACACTGAAATACAGTAGGCCATTATAGTAAACATACTATTGAACATCATTTAAAAATAATAATACTAATGATACATTTGCCAAAGGCAGTGAGACCAACACAGACACCACCTTCCTGTTTTGCTATGAATTATTTCTTGAATTCAATCGTGTTACTCACTTGAAGTCTCCGCTTTTCTTTTGGCCAAAGTAAGCCAAAATGGAGCAAAGGACAGTTAGTTGCAAGTGCCAGCCGTTTCATAAAGAAGGTGAGAAACATTCAATAAATAACATACAATAGCAAAACATTAAGGTGGTGTCCGTGTTGATTTCACACATGGGCTCTTTGGAAACAATCACGTCTTCAATGAAGGTAAAAGTAACCTTAGATGTTCATTGATCCCTTTCGTTTATTTACAATTGTTCTATGCGTGTACAGTCGTCCCTCGTTTATTGTGCTTAATTGGTTCCAGATAATGTTTTCCGCAAAGTAGGATTGAATATTAATAAATGGAATATTTTCGTATTTAGCGCATAGAAAACCTATTTATGACTTTCTAAATACGTTTTTTTTTTTTTTTTTTTACCATTATTGGAGCCCTGTAGACACGAAATAACACCCGTACTTAAAGTCAACTTTACACTCCTATCATTGTTTGTTTACGCCTCATTGCTGACACTGCTGCATAGCATGCTGGCGGGCTAACTAGTTTGCCGCCAGTTTATTCTAAACTTAAGAAAGGGTTTCAAACGGAATAGGGGAGAAGTACAAAATAAGAAGCCAAAAACTTACCACTTCTATCTGGAATAAGAGGAGAACGTCTTTTCACTCTATGATGTCGGACATGGCTGACTACTGCAGTGTGGCGGTAATGTGATATAACGTCAGGTCTCATCAATGTTTTGCGTCATTAGTGGCCAGAATACTAAATACACTCCTGATCAAAATCTTAAGATCAGTTGAAAAATTGCTAGAATTTGCATTTTGCACATTTGGATCTTAATGAGGTTTTAAGTAGAGCTACAATATGCAAAACAAGAAGGGGGAGTGAGACAAAAAGAATTTTGAAAAAGTAATTTATTGAAAACAACAATGAAACTGAAATAGACTGTTTATCAGCTGATCAAAAGTTTAAGACCATCGCTCAAAAAAGAACAAAAAACTCTCCAAACCAAACAAAAAATGTTGTCAGTAGGACTCAGTAATGAGGAGCTCCACCGTTCTTGATCATCACTTCCAAAATGGCTTTGGGCATGCTTGATGGCAGTGTTTCCAGGAGGCTAGTGGGAACATTGCTCCAAGTGGTGAAGATGGCTTCACCAAGGGCATCAACTGTCTGGAACTGATGGCCATTTTTATAAACTTCCCTTGCCATCCATCCCAAATGTTCTCTATGGGATTTAAATGAGGGGAACATGCAGGATGGTCCAAAAGAGTGATGTTATTCTCCCTGAAGAAGTCCTTGGTCAAGCCAGCATTGTGAACTGCAACGTTGCCCTGTTGAAAAACCCAGCTGGTACCACACAGACGAGGGCCCTCATCATGAGGGATGCCCGCTGCAGCATCTGCACGTAAGCGGCCGCCATTTGACGACCCCGCACCACCTGAAGCGCCAGTGTTCCACTGAATGAAAATGCACCCCAGATCATGATGGACCCCCCTCTACTGTGCCGGTAGAAAACATCTCAGGTGGGATCTCCTTGTCATGCCAGTAAAGTTGGAAGCCATCTGGACCGTCAAGGTTACATTTTTTCTCATCAGAGAATCAAACTTTTTTCCACCTTTCAATGTCCCATGTTTGATGCTCCCTGGCAAAGTCTAAACGGGCACTTTTGTGGCGGTGAAGGAGACGAGGTCTTTGAATTCCTTTTTGTTTTTTTAAACCCTTTTCCCACAGATGCCGGCTGATGGTTATTGCGCTGCAGGCGGCACCAGTAAGAGCCTTAATGTGGGTGGAAGACCGCCCTGTGTCTTGATGGACAGCCAATCGGATCCTCCGGCTCAGCGCAGGTGTGATTTTTTTTGGGGGGGTCTACTACTTTTTTGTTCCATAATGCTCAGGATCTAAAGCTTTGTCTTTAAATATAGATTACCTGTGGCATGGGCCCTATGAGCAAATTACAGTTGGGCTTGTTGGCTCAGTGTCGTGGGTGAGCAGTGGTGAGGAGAGACACTGGTCAATATTTAGCCCTAACGAGCTGCAGCTGAAAGATTTTTTTGGAGGAAGCAGAGGCAAATTTTGAGCCATATTAACGTGCACTAATTACTGTTGTGTGTCACTCCCTCTATCCCTCTCGCTCGACCCTTCTGCACGTTGCTCAGTCAACCTTTGCTAGCGTGGCGAGGGGAGAGTATCTCTTGCCGGGTTTTGAGGACTGAGCTCTGGCTGGAGCTTGTGGGTTTCTGCACGGAGGGCGGCGTGGGCTACAGCCGTGTTTAGTGGGCAAAATGTGTGCATGTTGGTCACTCTTCAGGAGGGGACGTCACTAATAGTCACTCATAGTAAAAATTTTTTCTAACATTATCGCTGCAAAGATTGACCGGCAAAGTCCCGAAGATTGACCAGTAGCTCGTGATCGACGTGGTTTAAGACAACAATGGACCGTCAAGTGCAGAGAATGAGAGACAGATGGACGCACACCTTGAGTTCTGTTCTATGCAGTGATCATTTCACTGATGACTGCTTTGAAGGAACACCTTTACAAGAAGCATTTGGCTTGAAAGTACGCAATAAACGCATTTTGAGTAAGTAAACAGGAAAAAAAACAAGACAAGAACGACTACTGCCTCAAAGTTGGCACAAGAGAGTAGTTTGCATAATGTCTTCTAAATAATATTCCACGATAGCGACAAGGCTGCAAAGCATTATACATATGTTTTACTGTGACAAATGTTTATCCACATACTGTATGCAATCAAACATGCTATAAGACCCCTTCATGCTCATAAAGAAGCTAATTTACAATAACCATTCTGTGTTTATTTTTTTATTTTTTATTTTTAACCATTCTGTGTTTTGAAGGCGACCAATCTTAATCTCCATGTCTTAAGGCTGAAGTCCGTCTTCATTTCCAAATGTTTCTTCCTGCTCGAAAACTATTGACACATGGCTCAAATCTTGGCTATCATCACTGTGAACATCCTCTGTCTCGTACACTTGTGTTTGTTTACCTGACTGATAGTACCCCGATGACGTCGCTTCCAGAAATTTGCCTGAGCTGTGAGAGCTAGCTCGTTATGGCTATCGCCATGAACTATGAATGTCATTTGTGAAAAAACGGAACAATGTAGAACAGAATATAACATACAGTATTTAATCAAAGTTGATGAATCATGTCAGGGACCCTTTAATAATCTTGGTCTGTTTGTCCCTCTTATTTTTAGATTACTATGTGGGATCTTGCCAATGGGAAACTTCTTCGAACTATCGCTGATGCACATCCTCCGGGGACAGCAATTCTGCATGTGAAGGTATGTCAATCAAGATTTTGAAATAGACACATCTCATTTGCGATGTTTTCCACCTGAAAGAAAACGTCTAAAACATTCAGATAAACATAGGAGGTGTGCAACAACAGTACTTGTACGTATTTAGTGACACAGAAAGCAAGATGAGCAGTAAATGAAGATCAAAACATGCTGACTTTCAGCAAGTTGGCATATCACACATCAGCAAAGTGCACATAAAATAGGAAAGACATGGCTTGAATGTTTTGGCTGAAATACCTAATTCACTCATTCAAATACAAATGAATTCATAATCTCTATTTGATATTTTTACCGACGTTTTTTGTCCTTATCCTGTCTAAATAAAACTACAAAAAAAATTAACTGTTTATAGTGGGGGATATATATTTATCCTTTAGAATGTGGTGAAAAACTACAGTTTGTTTTTTTTTAAATAAAGAGAAAGAAAGCTTATTTCCGTCTCTTTTCTTTGTTTTCGCTGATGTCCCAAGTTCACGGACGACCCAACTCTTGCAGTGTGCAGTGACAGTGGTGGATCGGTTTTTGAGCTGGCTTTCAGGTAAACCTACCTTTCCATTGAACAGTAATTGCTGTTTAATTCAATGAATTGGACCTTTTTGTGAGGTTTTTATGCGACTCCTACTCTCAAAGCGTACTCACACGTGTTTGTACTCTTCCTACACTTTACATGTTTGTACCACGTTTGGGCCCACTTCACACGCCACAATCATCCATCCATCCATTTTCTATACCGCTTCATCCTCATTAGGGTCGCGGGGGCATGCTGGAGCCTATCCCAGCTGACTTTGGGCGACAGGTGGGGTACACCCTGGACTGGTCGCCAGCCAATCGCAGGGCACATATAGACAAACAAGCATTCACACTCACATTCATACCTATGGACAATTTAGAGTCGCCAATTAACCTATCATGCATGTTTTTGGAAGCCGGAGTACCCGGAGAAAACACACACACACGGGGAGAACATGCAAACTCCACACAGAAATGCCTAGGGGAGAATCGATCCCAGGTCTTCCCGATCTCCAGGCTGTTCCTGTATTGGCCAACGTGCTAACCACTAGACCACCGTGCGGCCCCGGTGTAATTATGATATTGGTAATTGTTTGTTTATTTTGAACACACAACAAAATGACATTAAAATTACATCACGGTTGCACTTCAATTCAACGTGTCTGAACATAAGTAGGAAGAAGCAGATCTTATTTAATCCTACCGCCTAGCTCAGCAATTACTGACATCTGTCCAGTCTGTGTGTGTCATGATCCGCAGAACAGGGTTTGGCGTCAGTTCCTGTTTCGTGCTCTTATTTTGTCTTTGCTTCTTGGTGTGTGTGTTTGTGTGTCTGCGTGTGCGCGTGCATGTGGGTGTAGCACTTTAAAAAGCTTTAATAAGGCATTTGAAGAACTCTTCATGGAGTATGGTGAGTGTTGGAGGCTCACCGTGTGATCATCAGTCATACGGCCTACATATTTCAAATGCCGCCACTGCTGGTATGTTTTTATTTCTGAATTAGGAAAAGTTAATGCTAAGCGTAGGCGTTTGTTTCTATGTTGCTATGTGAAATCAATGCACTGAGCTAGGAAGCGCCGATAATGCTTAAAATGGCTGAAATAACCAAAATACTGTAAGTATTCTATGTTATCATGAATGTACCTGTTACTACATACTCACAGCACGGATAGAAAACCATAAAACCTTGTCGGAGCTTTTTGGAGGTGTTTTAATAGCGGCCTTTCAAGGCGGCACAGGTGTGTCTCTTTTGACCTGTTTCTATATCTTTAAAACACAGAAAAGAGAAAGATGTGTGTTTATGTCTCACATAAGGATTGTGGATGATGGGCAACATTCCAAAAAAACTGCACTTTTCCTTTAAAGAAGGCGTCTCATCCTCTGAAAGTTTCACAAGTGATATACAATGGTGTCGAAAAGTGTTTTCCCCCTTCTTCTCTCTTATTTTTTGCATGTTTGTCACACTTAAATGTTTCAGATCATGAAACAAATGTAAATATTAGTCAGTGACAGCACAACTGAACACCCTGCCGTTAAAACGTAGATTAATTGAGATCTATCAGTGTGGAAAAGGTTATAATCCTAAAGCTTTGGGACTCCAGCGAACCACAGTGAGAGCCATTATCCACAAAACATTATCCCAAAACATGGAACAGTGGTGAACCTTCCCAGGAGTGGCCGGCCAACCAAAATGACCCCAAGAGCGCAGCGATGACTCATCCAAGAGGTCACAAAAGACCCCACAACAACATCCAAACAACTGCAGGCCTCACTTGCGGTCAGTGTTCATGACTACACCATAAGAAAGACACTGGGCTAAAACAGCCTGCATGGCAGAGTTCCAAGACAAAAACCACTGCTGTACAAAAAGAACATTAAGGCTCATCTCAATTTTGCCAGAAAAAATCTTGACCTTTGGGAAAATACTCTGTGGTCTGACAGTTTGGAAGATGTGTGTCCCATTACATCTGGTGTAACAGTCACGCCAAATTTCAGAAAAAGAATGTCATAGTAAAAGTAAAATGCGGTGGTAGTGTGATGTCTGGGGCTGTTTTTCCTGCTTCAGGACCTGCAAATCTAGTAATCTACCAAAAAATCCTGAAGGAGAATGTCCGGCCATCTGTTGGTGACCTCAAGCTGAAAGCAACTTGGGTTCTGCAGCAGGACAATGATCCAAAACACACCAGCAAGTCCACCTCTGAATGGATGAAGACTTTGGAGTGGTCTAGTCAAAGTCCTGACCTGAATCCTATTGAGATGCTGTGGCATGACCTTAAAAAGGCGCTTTATGCTGGAAAAGCCTCCAATGTGGCTGAATGACAACAATTCCGCAAAGATGAGTGGGCCAAGTGAGACTCATTGCAAGTTATCACAAACGCTTGATTGCAGTTGTTGCTGGTGGCCCAGCCAGGTATTAGGTTTAGGGGGGGACAATCACTTTTTCCCACAGGACCATGTAGATGTGGAGTTTTTTTTCTCCCTTAATAATAAAAAGTTTCATTTAAAAACTCCAAGTTGTGTTGTGTTGTCATTGCCTTCTGTTTAAATGTGTTAGATGATCTGAAACATTTAAGTGTGACAAACATGCAAAAAAACAAGATATCAGGAAGGGGGCAAACACTTTTTCACACCACTGTAATTGGTGGTGGACAAGGTGCTATTGACGTGGCTCGAGAAAAAAACAGACAAACCAAATGTTATGTCAGTTACAAACTATATTGAAGACATTCATTCATGAAGTCCATTCACAGGTCACAATGTCTGTGAAGAAGTAACACATTGCTTTTTTAAAAAGTTGTCAGGCATTTTAGTTGGCTGAACTCTGAGATGTGGCCCAGTTAGACTCATTTAGTGGGTAGTTGCAGTGAGATTTTGAACGTTAGGTGTCCTCGATACCTACTGTCCACCACAATCATAATCATCTGTGAGAAGTAAAAATGTGCTCCCATTTCACTGCAAGTTATTTCACATTGTCTAGCTTTATTTGTGGTTAAGTGAGAAAATACTGTAAGGACAGTTTCCATTAACTATTTGGGTATGCACATTGTACATTTGCAGCATTTATTTAGGTTCCAAGTAAATTGATCCTCTTTCCTTTTTATTTACAGGAGAGTAATGGGCATGCGTTCCTGTGACTCCAGATGTCTCTTCAGTGGTTCAAAAGGGGAAGTTTGCTGTATTGAACCATTGCGTTCGCCTCCTGACTTCACTGACCACCCGTTAACAAATTATTATCTACTAGCTTTGGCTTCCCTCACAAAGGTACACCCATGGTTTTCCTTCCCCGCCTCTTTAAACACAAAGTTGTGTAAAGTCTGATATTTTTCCCCCCCTCCCCACTTTCATCAGATTCTGGTTATTGGACTGAAGCCCTCACTGAAAGTTTGGATGACCTTTCCCTACAGCATGGTCTGTATTTGTCTAGGTCCTCTTTAATAGAGTACGTGTTCTGGGAAAAAAACACAACAACAGCATACTCTTTCATTAAAAATATAAATGGTTAAAAATATAACATATATACAGATATTAAAATTTGCTGATTTAGGAACTGTAACTGCTAAAATAATGCATAAGGTTAACAGTAACTTGTTACCCAAAAACCTCATACAGTATTTCTCTATAAGAGAGGAGAAATATGATCTTAGAGGAAAATGAAACTTAAGACACTTATATGCGAGAACAACGCTGAAAACCCACAGCATTTCAGTATGTGGAATTAAATTATGGAACTCAAACGATGTACCGAGATGAGCAAATTCCAAAAACAATACAAGCAGTTGATGTTTGCTAAATATAAAGCATGAAGAGTCATGATCATTAGACTGATTGTTCTGTCATGCTTGTTTTTTATTTATTATTATTATATATTTATTATTATAACAAAAATATTCCATGGAATGCAGGACGTGAATAATATGTACTGTACTAGATGTGGAATGGATGGGGGGTAGGATTAAATAAGCGGAATGTGAAATGATTCATGAGATTTCCATTCCATTGTAACCTGCATGCGTGTTCAAATAAAATTAAACCAAACCAAACCAAACAGGAGGAATGGCATCTTGACAGTAAAG
Organism: Dunckerocampus dactyliophorus; assembly: GCF_027744805.1. Lineage (NCBI taxonomy): Eukaryota > Metazoa > Chordata > Actinopteri > Syngnathiformes > Syngnathidae > Dunckerocampus > Dunckerocampus dactyliophorus. The sequence continues at coordinate 3,159,037 of NC_072831.1, forward strand.
GAAAATGGCCCTTTTTTGGGAATTTTGCCCATCATTCACAATCTTTCTGTGAGACATGAACACACGTGTAGCTAGATAGATAGAATGCACGTGATGAGACTTACAGTACTTATTCCGCTTATAAAGCCTTCGGAAAAAACCTCCAAAAAGTGCCAACAACACTGCGTTTACGTAATGTGACCTGCATATTAACCAAGGTACAGTGCCATTGTTATTATTATTGTTGTTAACATTGCTACGCCCAAGAACTTTGTTACTGCCGTAGTGACACCTCGCCACACCACACCAGGTCACTACTAGCTTCACCACACACTTGCTCTCAATGCCTCAGACCACTAGCGAAAGGTAACATTACATGTACTATAAGTAAACAAGTATACATGTATACTACAAGGTAGTACTACATGTTATCATGAATGTACCTGTTACTACATACTCACAGCATGGATAGAAAACCATAAAACCTTGTTGGAGCTTTTTGGACGTGTTCTAATGGTGGGCTTTCTAGGCGGAATCGGTGTGTCCCATTGCGTGTATTAATTAGCTGCCTCTTTTTATCTTTTTATATTTTTAGAATGCACAGAAAAGAAAGACATGTCTTTATGTCCCCCATATGGATGAAGAACAAAATAAATTAAAAAACTGCTTTTTTACTTTAAACCTATAGACTTCAACTGCAAAAGTACGAGAGTAGCTGCATGTATGTTTTCTACATGTTTTATCATGTGCTCTCTCTTTTAGTCTGATCCATCCAGCGTTCCACAACTGGCTTGGCAGTTTGTCGGCGTTGAAACAGCTGTTAACCCAATCTTGGCTTTTTGTAAAGGAGATACAGTCCAATTTCTCATGGTTTGTGCTTAACTTCCTCTTTTCTACAACCTTACGATGCAAGAATTTATATTTTCATGCATTTAATGCCTGTAAATAGTAACAAGACAGATGTGTGAAATGGACTTTTATAGCTGGTGAAGTGGTTTAAAAGAGCTTTGTTATTGGGGAAATATTAATAAAGAAACCAAGGGAGGAAAACACAATAATAATGATCGGAATAAATAGAATGATAAGTGTACTGACAACAGCAGAACACATTTTTCTTATAGAAATAATGGTTGGGGGTCGCAAACTGGGGGCCTTCTCTATGGGGTCTTAGTTTTAAAAGAATAAGCCATGCAATTCACAAACAAATGAATCCGTTCCACAAAAAAATGTGCACTGGTAGCTCAATTGCTGTCATTAATCCATTCCGTCAGCTGAAAATGGAAACATACGAAAACCAGCATTCTTTTACAAAGGAAAGAATTGGTGCTCTCAAACAATTAAAAATGCTAATCACATAATTCATTATTCATAATTGGTGACTCTAAATTGTCCATAGGTATGAATGTGAGAGTGAATGATTGTTTGTCTGTATGTGCCCTGCCATTATGTGTAAAATATATGCCCATTTTTTGCTGTATTTTATGATGAGAAAGATAAGGTAAGACAGGACAGGATTATATATATACTGTGTATATATATATATATATATATATATATATATATATATATATATATATATATATATTTGTATGTATTAACAGATCCAAATGAACAAACCTGTCTGAAAATGTATTTGCCTAAAGCTAGTTTCTTTAATAGTAGCAGAATCACACTTTAATTGCGTTATAATGAGCCATGAAGAGCTGCGTCTAAAGACACCACATAACTTAACGTTTTAAGCGCCAAAGTTGCAAAACTGCGACAAGCATAGCGTATGATGCCTCATGTAGTTAATACTTTACACCAGGAGATGGCGGACATCTGCAACTTCAATCTGAGCAACATTTGTGGGCATTTCTATGACAAGTTTATAGATTTTGAAGCCACTTGTGCATGCAGCGGCATGTCCGCTCGCCATGACCGTCCACACGCAACACACTTGAGCTAATGCTTTGCTAAACTGTGTTCGGGGTAGCAGGAGGGGATGTGGTAAGTTGTCAAAACACGGTGAGAATGGTGAGTAGCGGCATACGCAGTCCTATCCACGGGAGACTCCTCGGTTAAAAAATACACTGCTAATAGCCATGACCCGAGAATACAAAGACCTGCATGAATGACAATTTTCACAGGCATAATAGATGCAATAATAGCAGTAATTATGAGCGGTGGAGGCAGCAGTCCCAAAGTTTGTGATGGGAGTAAATTTACTCATCTGATTTTCATATTATGACATCACCAGGCTCAGAATTTGTCAGATCCCTGTCTCCACGATACTGCCACTGGAATGTCACTGCGTCGCCTTATTCACATCGCATTACCGCCAAGCAAACTCAACCAGTGGAGAGAGCACAGAGGTGCTGAAAAAGTGTTTGGTTTTTTGGGGGGTTTATTGCCTCCTTCCCGCTGTTTGCACTTTCTCTATCTGCAGCTGCGAGAAAATATTGAGTTACATTTTCAGGACTTGAACCATCACCCCTGGTCATGGCAAACTTACTTCATAAAACTTGAATGGATCAAAGAAAACCCACTTCTTTTGTAGTGATAATACGTTGAAACCAATCTTTCCTCTTCTGCTTTGTGCAGATAAAAAGAGAGGAGATGGGTGCGGTCCATGTCATCAAACAGCGGCAAATTCATCTCAGCTGCGACATCATCAGCTTGAATGTAAGTATCGTCCTAGTCCGGATGCAGAAGATTTCCTCCTTCTTTATGAGTGCCACAGTCTCTGCTTTTGTGCTTCCAAAGGGAGGAATGAACTTAAGTGAGTGTGTCCATGGTGTCCATGGTCCGTGGTCTGCCAGTTGGTGAACCGAGTCTATCCTAGTCTATTTGATTTGATCTGATTTGGTGGTGAAGAAGGCTTAATGGAGGGCTGGAACTGTTTGGAACTGATGTCCATTTTTGTAAACTTCCCTTGTCGTCTGTCCCCAAATGAACACGCAGGATGGTTCAAATGAGTGAGTTTATTCCTCTGGAAGAAGTCCATTTGTGAAGTGCAGCGTTGTCCTGTTGAAAAAGCCAGTCATTACCAAAAAGATGAGAGCCTCCAGTCATGAGGGATGCCCCCTGCAACATCTCCACATAGCCATCTACCGTTTGACGCTCCTGCACAACTAGAAGCTCCATTGTTCCATTGAAGGATCATGATGATGCCCCCTCCGCTGTGCCGTGTGGAAAACATTTCAGCTCATGCCAGTAACGTTGGAAGCCATCAGGATCGTCGAGGGAGAATAAAACGTTCTTCCACCTGTCAGTGTCCCATGTTTGGTGTTCTCCTGCAAATTCCAAACACCCAATTTTGTGGCCTTGAAGGAGATGAAGCCTTTGAAGACGTTTTTTCTTCTTAGAAGCCTTCTCTGGCAAATGGCGTCTGATGGCTATTGGACTGCACTCGGCACCAGTAACAACCTTCATTTTGGTCGAGGATGGTCCCGTGTCTTGACGGACAGCCAATGGGATCCTCCAGTGATATTTTTTTGGGTCTACCACTTGACTTTTTTGTTCCATGAGCCTCAGGATGTTTGAAGAAGTTTGAAATGACTGTTACTGCATCGAACCTCAGTAGCAATGCCGCGCTGCGAAAGGCCTTGCTTATGCAGCTCAACAATCCCACCGCAGTGAAACAGAGAAAGCATTTTTGCCATTGCCATCAAGAGAATCAACATTTTTGCCTTTGGCTTTTAAAGTCTGTGCTCTTAAACTGTTGATCAGCTGATAAACAGCCTATTTCACTTGCATGGCTTTTTTGTGCCACTCCCATTTCTTCATTTTGCATTTTGAAGCTCTACTTGGAACCTTCTTAAGATCCAACATTCTTGCAGTTTTTCAGCTGCTCTAAACATTTTGATCAGGAGTGTACCGTACGCATTTCCGTGCATTTGTAACACAAACATTGCTTAGCTGCTTTATTCAGTATATAGTTTTTTTCAGGTGGCTTTATTTCAAAGTGCATCATTTATCTTTCACTCTGTATCAATTCTCCTTTTAGTGGATTAACAGTCGTACGTTGGCCCTGGTCGACAGCCATGAAAAGCTACATGTTGTAGACCGTCCCAGTCAGGAGATTTTGGAGATTCTGGACCTGGAGCAGGTGCAACTGGTCTACAACAGCCGACATTTCAAATCGCTGGCGACAGGAGGGAATGTCTCCCAGGCTCTGGTGAGGGATTTACTGATTGGAAAAGCCCCATACCAAATGAAGCGGCAGTATTATCAGTGGCATAGTTCTGTGTTCAATGTGAGTGTTTTCCAGTCAGGAGAATACCTGATTGGTTAATCATTTGTTGCCCAGAAAGAGTACAATTAGTATATCAGTTAGAAAATGAACTTTATTTAAAAAATGCTTTACCCCCGTGGTAACCGAAAGAGCAACAGTTAAAGCAGGGGGCTTGTGAGGGAGGAATGGTGTGGTGGACCAGTAAAGTTTCTGGATGTTTGGTGGAAAAGGGGATTTCGTTTGTGTCTAACAACATCTTTATATTCCAGGCTTTAGTTGGAGAAAAAGCTTGTTACCAGTCTGTTTCAAGCTATGCGGGACAGATTGTCTGTTTGGGAACCAAGGTACTAAATGTTCTATTTTGCCTGGAATTTGTAGTCTATGTTGTTTGAGACCTTACACATTTCTTTGTTAAAAACGATGAAAAATGACATTTTAATTATTTCTATTTTTCATTCTAAAGATTCAGACAAACTGAAATTTAAAACTAAATCTGAAGTTAATCTACAGGTTCTTTATTTATGTGATATACAGTATTTGTGTGTATGCTGGAGCCTATCCTGCCGAAACTGGGATAACACAACAATAGCTAATAATTACAGCTGTCAATCTATTCAACATTTCAATTGTGATTAATCGCATGTTTTGTATGTTCTGTTAATCTTAAATAGATATTTTTCCTATTATAATATAGCCAATGCAGGTGATTATGAATGGTTATGGTGGTTATGTTAATGTATTAAATGATTTTCCACAATAGTTGAACAGTAGACTACTCTATGAAAGCATATTCTGAAAGGTAAACAGTGCAGACATTTCCAAAGTGTGCTGATCCTTGAAGGAAAAGTGCATTTTTTGGGGGGAATTTTGCCCATCATCCACAATCCTTATGTATGTCTTTCTCTTTTCTGTGCTTTCGAAAGATATAAAAACAGCTAAAAAGAGGCAGCTAAGAATGCACGTTGAAAGTTTTTGTCGCTTTTGGTTTGTCATCTTTAATGCTTCCAAATAAGTCTCGGAAACAATAGCTCAATTTGAGCCATTTAATGTACCAGGAAGAATGATACACAGCAGCGAGGACTCGTCTTCCACACGGGTGCAGGAGCAAGCCCGAGGCACTTCTAGTCAGATGTCCTTTACTTGTCCTTTACGCGCAGTGGGTGGAGGCCATCGTATTTTATGTCTGTACATGTGACACAGGTCTTAGCTGGTTGGAGCCTGTGTGTGCCAAAGGTTGTGATGAGGGATAAGATGAATGCCAAGAGTAAGAGATAGATCCAGCTGCTCTGCTCACGCTATCTAACACGTGCCAAGAGAGGCCTGTATGTAACTACATCTAACAACGTAATGGGACGCACCTATTCCGCCTATAAAGCCTTCTGAAAACAACCAACAACACTCCATTCACATAATGTGACCTGTATATTAGCCAAGCTACAGCAACATTGTTATTATTATTGTTATTAACATTGTTACGCCCAAGAACTACGTTCCTGGCATAGTGACACCTCGCGACACTAGCTACTAGCTAGCGACTAGCTTCACCATGCTCACAATGCCCCAGGCTACTAGAGAAAGGTAACGCTACATATTTTGAGCTGCTGCCACTGCTGCCGTGTTTTTGTTTCTGAGTTTGGAAAAGTTAACGCTAGATGTAGCCTGTCCTTTCTATGTTGCTATGTGAAATCAATGCACCCAGGAAGGAAGTTGCGCTAATGCTTAAAATGAGCAAAATACTGTAAGTATTGCATGTTATCATGAATGTACCTGTTACTACATGCTCACAGCACGGTCAGAAAACCATAAAACCTTGTTGGAGCTTTTTTCAGAAGGCTTTATAGGCGAAATGGGTGTGTCCCATTACATGCATTAATTAGCTGCCTGTTTTTATCTGTTTTTACATCTTTAGAACGCATGAAAAAGAGAAAGACGTGCGTTCATGTCTCAAATAAGGACTGTGGATGATGGGCAAAATTCTTAAAATAGCTCAGTTTCCCTTTAAAGCCAGAAATTACACACACAATTTTGTAGTGCAATTTTGTCGAGTCTCTTATACTCACAGAGAAGCGGTTTGTAATTATTAGCATTAAAAGCACAGTAATCAAGTTGAGTATTGCCAAAAAACGGCCTACAAAGACAAGGAATAAGAACTTCCTCATTGATGTACTTTTTGGCATTACACTCCGTCGATGATACACATCCCCGACCAGTGAACAGATATTTGATCAGTTAACTTCATGAGTGAATGACTTTTCCAAATGATGCTATATGCTGAGGAGATACTTTGTGAAACGTAATTGTCCTTGTGTTGTCTGAATTTTTATCTTTTCTTTCAGTCTGCGCATATGATGACTCTAAGAACCTGGAGGGAGGTAATTTGCTCTTTAAAGTTTATATCTGCTGTTACTGTGCAAGCATAACCAAAGGCTGATGAATTCTTCTGTGCCTGCCTATACAGCGGCTCGACTGTCTACTGAAGCAGGAACATTTTGTTGAAGCTCTCTCTCTGGCCTGGTCCTTCCACAAGGGAACAGCTAAGGCTGTGGTTGGTGGGTAGAAAGCACATCATATATACAGCTCATGGTCCAAAACAGTCAAGTAGTACTAGCCACATTTGGAGGACAAGCATCAAGTTACGATCATCAGTCAGCATCTCTTTTCAGTAACCTTATTTCCGTAAGTGGCGTCATGAGGGTGACATCTATCAGCTAAAAGCAGAGTAAACAAACACTTCTCGACTTGGTTCAGTGTATTTTTCATCAAAATAATAATCATGCCAAAATGTTGTGCTGCTGCTGGGTGTTATAGTATCCGAGTGATTCTGTAAGTTTGTTTTTGTTTCCAAAATAGGAAGGTTTAACACAACAATGGACAAATGCGTCTGTGTAGGCTCTCAGTCGTACAGGAGTTGTCCATCGAGGAAAAGGCTCCAAATGCATGAGGCAAGCGTCCCTTGACCAAGGTCACTTGGCAAGGAAAATGCAACTAAACTACATCAGAAAAATACAGAATTTGAGAATTAGGAGACTTAACATAGAGATAAGAAATAAACAGTCTGAAGTAGAAACCTTCTATCAGAGATTGCTAACCAAGCTTACGCACGAAACCTATCAGGAGGTTTGTGAATTTACTAAATCAGGTTATATGAAGCACCATAGCAAAACCAAAGAAAGGCATAAGGGAAAATTCCAGAAAAAATCGACCACAGCTTGTCGTAAACACTAAGGATGGGGGGAATCAGACCAATACTAAAGAAAATTGGATCAAAAATCTGTCAGACAGAAGCCTCTCGGAGACAGAGAAGGCAGTATTAACCAAGGGTCTCAACTTCTCAGTGACTCCTAAAACGATACCCACAGTAGACTATATCACAGCAGCTGAATCGGCCATCAGGAACAATAACCTTTTTAGAACAGAGGCAGGGGACCTTCGTCTGAGCATATCGGCCCTTCTCAGTAGTGCTAAACCACCACCGTCCAATATCACGTTAGGTGAGAGGAAAGCATTAGCGGCTCTGCAGAAAGATGAGAGCATCACCATCTTACCAGCTGATAAGGGCAGATGCACAGTGGTTCTCAACACATTGGACTATGAAGAAAAAATAACAAGTCTAATTAGTGATGCCAACACATATGAGCAACTTAAAAGGGACCCATCCAATAGGTATAAGAAAGAAATCATAGACTGTCTCCAAAAGTTAGAGAAGGAAGAACTAATTGACAGACAGATGTATCATAGGTTATACCCTGGGGAGGCTACACCATGTATCTGTGGCCTTCCAAAAATTCACAAGGAAGGGTTTCCCCTCAGACCCATTGTCTGTAGCATTGACTCTACCACGTACAATGTAGCTAAATATGTAAAAACAGTCTTATCCCCATTGGTAGGCAACACTGATCATCATATAGAGAACACAAAAGGGTTTGTGGCGAGCATCAAAGACCTCAGATTGGAGCCAGAGGAAACTTTGGTGTCTTATGATGTGACTTCACTTTTCACATCTGTCCCCACCTCAGCAGCAGTCTCGGTGGTGAGGAAGAGACTGCTCGAGGACTCAACTCTGCATCGGAGAACAAAACTTAGTGCTGACCACATCTGCCAATTATTGGAAATTTGCCTTAACACTACATATTTTCAGTTTAGAGGGAAATTTTACAGACAAATTCATGGTTGTGCTATGGGCTCACCAGTCTCACCCATAGTGGCGAATCTGTACATGGAAGAGATGGAGAAACAGGCTCTCACATTCTTCTCAGGGACAAAACCAAGGCACTGGTTTAGATACGTGGATGACACCTTTGTCATAATCAAAAAACAAGAAATTCAGTCTTTCACAGATCACATCAATGCGGTGGACAACAATATAAAATTTACTCGCGAGGACGCTAAAGAGAACCAACTAGCCTTCTTAGACTGCAAGGTAATTATAGGAGAGGACAGACAGCTACTTACAGAGGTCTTTAGAAAGGCCACACACACTGACCAATACCTGCTTTTTGAATCAAACCATCCACTACAACATAAACTAGGGGTTATTAGGACCCTCCAACATAGATCGGAACAAATACCAACTAGTGCTGAGGGAAGGAAAAAGGAGACACAACATGTCCAGGGAGCGCTCTCAACCTGTGGGTACCCGCGGTGGGCTTTTAACAAATGTCAAAAGAAGAGAGTAGGGAAAGAAACCCAAAAGCCCACAGAAGCAAAAAGGAGAGGAGTGGTAGTCCCTTATGTAGCGGGGGTCTCCGAAAAACTCCAGAGGATCTTATGGCAACACAAAATTCCTACCTATTTCAAACCAGTAAATACCCTGAGACAAAAATGAGTGCATCCTAAAGACAAGGCTCCAAACCAAAAACAGAGCAATGTGGTCTATTCCATCCACTGTAAAGATGAGGAATGCAAAGAGCACTACATTGGGGAAACTAAGCAAATGCTCCAAAAAAGGCTTTATCAACATTGCAGGGACAATTCTAGTGGTCCTCAATCAGCAGTACATCTACACCTTAAAGCTACCAATCATTCTTTTGAGGACAGCGAGGTAAAGATTTTGGCCAAAGAAAACAGATGGTTTGAAAGAGGAGTAAAGGAAGCTATTTTTGTCAAACAACAGAACCCATCATTGAATCGGAATGGTGGTTTGAGGTTTCATTTGGACCCTGTGTTCAGCAGGTTACTGAGACCAAAACCCACAGCTCTTAGTCTTGCAAATGAGGTGAAGCCAGGGCCAAGCCAGAACAATAGATGCTAACGAGCCAGTATCAGAGTCGTTCATACCCAACTCAGGGAGCGACACTTCCCTTTTATCGGAGGTGTTAATAGCAGAGAGGATTATACCACTACTCCGCCCAGGCTTAGTGTAAGGAACCAATAGGAGGAGGGTGTTGGCACACCAATTCCGCCCACTCTTACTGTATTTAAGGCCTAGGCTACCAGCACTTATTAGTTCGCTGACGAAGCTCTTCGGATGAGGAGCGAAACGTCCGACACCTTCTTCACAGAAGTACAGATGACGTCTCAAGAAGCCTTTTCCTCAACAATGGACAAAGCAAGTGCAGACAACGAGAGACAGACGGACGCCCACTGCGAGTTCTGTTCTTTGCAGTGATCATTTTACTGATGACTGTTTTAAAGGAAAACCTTAACAAGAAGCATTTGGCTTGAAAGTACAGTATAAACACATTTTGAAAAAGGATGCTATTCCACCAGTACACAGGGAAAAAACAAGACAAGAACAACCACTACGTCAAAGTTGCACAGAACAGAGTTAGTCATGTCTTGTTTGCATAATGCCTTCTAAACACTATTCCACGATAGCGACAAGGCTGCAAAGCATCATACATATTATATAAACATCTTTTCACAGAGATACTGTGGGGGGGGTAGCGACAGTGGAGAAATATACAATAAAAAAGGCTATGAAGAACCTTTTACACTCATTAAGAAGGCAATTTAAAACAATCATTGAAGGACAAGTAATTTACACTTAGCATTCTGTGTTTTGAAGGCAATCAATCTTCATCTCCATGTCTTAAGGCTTCTAAATGTTGTTCTAAAAGTTCTCTATTTCATCTCCAAATGTTTCCTCTTTCTATTGACACATGGCTCAAATCTTGGCTATAATCACTGTAAATATACTCAGTCTCATACGCCGCCATGTTTGTTTACCTGAGTGATAGTACCCCGATGGCGTCACTTCCGGAAATGAGGCTGAATTAAGAGTTCAATTTTTTGGCAGTACAATACTATAGCTATTCATGTAAGAACTTCAGTGATTTTGGTTATTATCAAGAAAACCATGGAGGTTGCGAGATATCAGCTCTTAAATTAAACTCTTACGAGCCATTTTTGTTATCATCATTAAATCTGTCCAAACAAATGTACCTTTAGTTGTACCAGGCTTTAAAATGTATCAAGAAGCAAAAGAAACAACGGTGGCGTAATCACTTTTTCCATCAATGTATAAGCAAAGTTGATGAATCATGTCAGGGAACTTTTAAGTATGTGAATTAAGACTAAAATAGTGATATGTACTTCAAATGGAAAAAAAGTCAGTTTTTATGAGACGTTTGGGGGGCCCTGGAAATCTTGGGGCCCTAGGCAATTGCCTCTGTTTGCCTAATGGTGAGCCCACTCCAGCCAATCACAATTTCCATAGTTTGGTCTGATGATTCGATCAATAACTTATGAAAAAATGACGATGGTGCGTTATGTGGATTTTGTCCAGGGCTGCATGGAGAACCTTTGAAAAGAAAGGGAGTTGTTAGTGACAAGGTATGCACACAAAAGCATGACACTTATAGCAACACATTTGTCTTTATATAGACAACATGCTCTCATTTGATATTATCCCTCTGACTGTTCCTGGAGATGGTAGAGATCCTCTTCCAGTTTGCTGAACATGCTCTAAAGAAGTGTCCAGAACAGGGGAGAATCCAAGTGATGGAGCAACATTTTCATGTAAGCACTAAACCATATCGGGTCTATAGAATGCACTATTCATGCCGTTGATATCTGTAGACCTTGAGATGTATGTACAATATATGACAGAAGTCAATGCAGTGGTTCAAATCAACTCACAAGTTAAGTTTTTCCCCATTTTGTTATTGGTGGATGTTTTACCACATGCTTCCATTGGCATGTTTCTATTTTACTTATGCTATATACTGTATATGAATGTGCTGGTGTTTAGCCTTTTCTTTCTTAAACCAATCATCTTTTTTGTCTATATTTAGGATGTTGTTCCAGTCCTGATAGATTTCTGCCTGCTGCTACATAGAACGTAAGTATATTATGTGAATGCATACATACAGTATTTTCCTGATGGACCAACATGTAGATGTAGACTAACTGCAAGAAACCCCTGAGCTCTTCCACCAAGTACCAAGTCATGTTTTGCCATCCATTCTTCTATGCCGCTTATCTTCATCAGGGTTGCGGGTGAGCTGGAGCCTACCCTAGCTCACTGTGGTTGAAAGGCAAGGGACCCCCAGGACACGTTGTTAACACGTACAGACATATAATTTACGCTCACATTTGCACCCGTGGACAATATAACGTGATTATTTTGGGGACATGCCAACTACACACAGAGATGTTCCAGCCTGGATCTCCAGATTGACACTTTTTACCAGGAGAACAGTGGCCCCTAACTTAAAATTTTAGGAGCTCAGGCAGAAAATTTAGGGGCGCACACACCAAAATGACTCATAAAGTAAACATTCACATATCCTCTCAATTTCAATGTATTACTGATAAATACTATTAACTCCAATACCACCCTCTTTTCACACACATCAGCCCGCCTTCTTCTTCTTTGGTGTTTTGCCTCCTTTTTTCCTCTTTAGGAGTTAGTGTGGGTCATTTGCACCTTACTGTCAACAACTGGCCTGAATGTTTGTCAGCATTAAAACATGTTCAATAATAATAAAATAAAATGGGCAAATTAACTGGTAGGGTTGCTAACTTCTGCAAAAATAATTAAGGGACACCGTGATGGCTGGGCCAACCAACCCACCTGTTTTTTCTTTGTTGGGGCGGGGGTATGTATGAAACCAATTTTGTACTATTTGACACAAACCTGAATTTAATTTGATGCCTGTTTTAGAGTAATAATAATACATGGGAAATTAATTGTTCAATAATATATATTGTTTTAGTAAAAATAGCACAATTAACGCAATGAAATGGCAATTGAAATATCTTTCTTACATAAAACTGTCCTGTACAAAATAGTATAAATAGCGCATATGCACGTGTTTCCGACTTCCAGCACTGTTAAAGCTACTTTGACAAAAACAAAGGAGAGGTGAGCTATTTGTGTTTTATGTGACTGCCAACATTTCCATTGTACTTTATTTACAAAGCACATCTCCAGTCAAACAGTGTGCTTATTGGCTTATGCTATTTTGTGCTCATTTGCCATTAAATACCCCATGAACGTGACAGCCATCGTAGCTTTCCTGTGGGACAAAAACGAGCCGCATTGCTTATTTGTTTTAAAGACACAATGTCACCGTGATTTAAGAAAAAAAAAAAATCACATTTGGAGTCCATGGACCAGAGGCTAGGCAGATAACTCTAGCTAGGTAGCTACAGTAGCTGCTGCCGGAGATACAGTGGAGCCAGGCAAAATGTGTAAACGAGATGGTAGAAAAGTGGATAGAATGCAAATGCTGGCATGATAGGCTTAGACTGTGACAAGCTGTCGTCAATTAACTCCACATTTCACAGACTATTATTCATTCTCACGCTAATGTCCCTTGTCAACGGCCGTACTTTTATCTGGTCGTAAATGCACAAGTAGATGAAAAATGTACTCGTTATGTCTCATATTTTAGTTGCAAAATAGTCTGGAGCCCTGTAGTGTGCTGCACGTCATGTTCTGCTAGAGGATCAGTTAGTCATTTCACCTAATGAAATGCTAATCAATGTCTAAGTTGGATTTATTTTTGGTATATATTTCATCTATGACTCCATCATAAAATGAGGGTCTGTTCATGTCTTTGTATGGGGCTCAATTTCAATCAACAGGGAATCAAATAATGATTTCCCCCTTTCTCGAGAGGAGTGCCATTCTGCCCAGAATAATATAATGCATGTGTTTCTGTGCGCTTTTATTTCAGTGACCTGCTGTTTGACCAACTTTATGCTCGGCTCATGGAGAATGTGGTTGCTAAGGGTGTTTTCCTGGAATCACTGGAGTCATATATTGTTATGGACCGCCTTGGTCAGCTGCCAACACCCTTAATGAAGGATCTGTTGGCGCATTACCACTGCAGTGGCTTGATGGACAACCTGGAGAGATGCATTGTGCACCTGGATGTCACACGACTAGATATACAACAGGTGCGTTGTGCTTACAAAACTACGTCTAAGAATAGGTCACGTCATTCAATTGCCATTCAATTTGTGTCTCTTTGATTCAAGGTCGTTGAAGTGTGTTGGGAAAACCAGCTCTATGATGGTATGATCTATGTGTTCAACAGTGGTATGAATGACTACATTACACCCATGGAGGTAAGTTCACTCCTCCTCCTATGGACCCGACACAAAAGTATTTAGGTCATCAATCGGGTCAGCGGGGTCCAAAAATGTTACTTTTGTTTCAGTTTAGCCTAATTGCACCAGAGTCAGAGAAATATTACCTTGGTCACCAGTTGCATCAACAGTCTATCCTGCTCTAATTCACTTGATTTTAAGAGGTCCGCTTCAATATATTTTGTCCATATACGGTAATCCCTCGTTTGTATTATTTATAAATTGAATATTTATTCATAGTTACAGCAAAGAAAACCCTGTTTACAACCTTCTAAATATGGTTTTGATCATCACTAGAGCCCTCCAGACATGAACTCTCTACGTCCCTATTACCGAATATAGTAGATATAATCTGAAAAAAATATGCCATTTAAGACACGAATACGACTTGTACTCGTGTGTTGGGTTCCGGTGGCACAAACAGGAAGTGATGTCAGGGATTTAGAGTTGAGTTTTATCTTGCCGTGGGTTACGGCCACAACAGTAGCTCGTGTTAGGGATTATTGTGCCTGCTGTGGGATCATTCAAAGCTGCAATAAAAGCCTGTTGTTCCGGTGATCAAGTCTGGTGCTTGTGTGTCTCACCCATTATTATTTTTTGGGGACTCCTGGCAGTCAAGGGACCTTGGAATTGTGCTGACTTTGTCCCTTTATACGGCACCCCTGGCAAACCGCACCCATCATAATAAATTGAAAAATTTACAATTAATCCATGTGATCGTTATCGACCGATTTCAGTCCTGGATGATCGCTATCTGAATCGGCAGCATAAAACCCAGATGGGAGCATTCCTAATCTAAGCTTTTCTGTTGACATGGCATCTATTTAATAACACATCATCGGCCAACCAAGAATTCTTTGATCTGGGTAAACAAATTCTTGGCAACAAACGTTTCTGGAAATGTTGTTGGGCAAGGGGCAAAGATAAGAGACATGCTGTATTGTTACGTCTTTACAGCCACAGATCTTCCCTGTTACATCTTAGGTAAAATAATAAGAAAATCAATCAACAAAAGTAGGATCAGTAGGAGGTTAAAAGGTTACTTACTGTATGTTTCAGAAACTTTTTGCTGTAATTGGTCCACCACTTCAGGAGGGGAGGAGCTTAACAGGTTAGCCAGAGTACATTTTTGATTTGTTCAAGAACTTTTAATATTAGTTTTTGTTCTCTCATCGTAGCTGAAGAAGTGGTGATGGGAAACAAACTTTTGGTGTACATCAGGTAAGCTGAGATCTGATTAAACAATACCAAACTAAATCATTATGACCACTTGCACAAACCCGTGACATCCAATATAAACACAGAGCAAGGTTCATGATCATGATGAACCACAGCGACTCCAGTGGTGACAATAAATGGCTTTATCCATATCCTCTAGAACATGAATAGACTCTTCCTTGGACTTTGTCCCAAGCCCAGTCCAGTCAGCTTTATGTGTATGGTGCCAATTCACAACAGATGTGATCTCAAGTCTCAGGGGCAGGTCTAAAACCATGCGCCTCATGCCACAAAGCCAGACCTTTAGAAAGTCTTGTTGCATGTAGGTTGTCCAACAGTTTCACATATGCATTTATGTTTTTGCATTTAGCTGCTGTCTTGCAGGAAGGGCGTATCCCCTTGGTAACATCCCTGAGGACCTTGTGGTTCAGATCAAGATTCAGGTATCTGCTTGTCGGATATGTAGAGCAATTTGCTTTGGGTCTGATTTCAGTCTTCTTGGAGGGACTAAAGAAATACCTGAACTATGTACTGTATATTAGATGCTTTAGCAACAGTACCTTTGGATTTGTACACAAAACAATTATTCCAAGGCATCATGAACTTAAACTCAGGAAAAAAAACAGAAGCAACAGAAAAATGAAATTTAAGAAAGCGTGAATAAATTGATGTAGCTGCATATATACTGTGTAGCTAGGTAGCTAGCAACCATTCCTTGAAAAAAGGAATCGTCCCGTATTTTGAAGTAAAAGTACATGTCCGAGTGTGTCCCTTGTTACCGTCAGAATCAAAACTTAGTTTGTACAAAGTGGACTCTATTGACGACAGCTTGGCACAGGCCAAACCAATCGATGCCAGCATGTCTGATAGCTCGCCTATCAATCGCATTGCCGTTCTCCTTTTCTGGCATCTTTGTTTACACACTTTGCTTGGCTGGCACTGTGCTAGAGCTAGAGCTATCTGCCCAGCTTCTGGTCTGGTCAAATGTGTCTTTTTACCACAGTGACATTTTGTCTTTAAAACAAACAATGCCGTTAGTTTGACGCTCGTTTTTGTCCCACCGGGAAGCTACAAGCCATACTTCATGTTTGTGCTAAAGTACTTTTTTAAAGTGGCGTTTAACAACTTTGCTCTCTTGTTATCATTATAATAATGTCTTATCCTTAAAAAACGAGTTGTGTGTCTAAGTTATGTAACAAACATCCAGCTTTGTGAGTGACGCCATCCTACTTGTCCCACTTTGTTTGATGGTCCATGAACGCACCATCTACTGTAACTTTCTCCCACGCTGCACAGACAGACTACTATACTTTATTTTTACCCTTTTGCTTTCCCAATTGCTGATATTATGTGGGGATGCATAAAGGTAAGATTTTATGACCTTACTGAGCGCTAATGTGTCCAGGCTGGTCCAGGCTGGTACTGGTGGATGGTGGCTCTGTATTCATTTAGTGCTTTTCATTTGATGTTTGATGTTCCTCTCTTAGTTTTGCACAATACATAATAAATAAGACCAGTTAGATGGCTTTAACGTACCTATGTTTTGCTGATGTGTTGAAAATCTTTCCCGGTGACTCGCTAGCCCGCTGCCAATGCTATTTACCTGTACATCCATTCTGGTCTTCATTCATGCTAAGCTACGGCGATAAATGACAATCCTTTTGTCGGTAGTCCAGGATTTCGCGTTGTTGAAGAGACGGATGGTCAAACGGTTGCTCGTCTTGCAATACCCATTGCATGTCTCGACAATCCATTCATCTAAGCATTTATGGCTGATTCTTTTCCATCCAGGAGGCTGATACCGATGCTTGTCAAATCGGATATGCGGTCGCATCATTTTATCCTTCACAACCCTAATTTTTATGTATTTTTTTGTGGGATTAGCAAGAATAATGAAGTCACATGTATATGAAAGACATTACACGGGCTGTAGAAAGTCATGGTGTATAATAAATGTCATATTGTTGGCACCATGCTGACAAAGTGACAAAACACAGTGCACTCATTGAGTGCACTCAGACGGTAGGCAGGGCTTGTGCACTAAGTCGAGAAGAGACTCTCGCTGCAGTCTCATTATAGGTTTCTGCCCCGTATTTGATAAGGACATGTTCAAATTCAGCTACTTTAAAATGTTAAAAACAATTGGAATCATAAGGAAAATACATTTTTAATACAGTTAAGTTAACATATTATTTCTTTTATGTTATTATTTGTTTATTTTTCATCATGACAGGCAAAGCAAAGCACCTGCCTGCCCTGACTGCACATCAGTTGTTGATTCTATACTGTTAGATCCGAATTTCGAACTGAGCATAATTGTGTAGCTACTCATTGCTGACGAGCTCTCCAAATATGTGTGTTTGTCAGGTATTTGAGTTCCTGATTCTTCTCCATACTGCAGAGGCATCATCACATGAGGAGCCTTACCCTTATATTCACACACTCCTCCATTTTGACACTCGTGAATTCCTAAATGTTCTCGCCATGGTGAGTTTTTTTTCTTCCACTTGTGTCATACAACTATCATACATTTTCTGGATGTGTATATCTGATCATTTCATTACACGGTATTTGTTTTCTGAGGGTTTACAGTGAAACTGCTTGAACGTTGGTCCATACTGTCAGCCATTTGGAGCCACCTCATGTGTGTAAAGTTTAGGAAGACAGATTTACTTGCATATCCGAGTAGCACAAGCCCACACAGTCGTTCCTTCATATTCTTGGGAACCTGGTCCACACAAAATTATACTCCTTGGTTTAACCAAAAAAAGCATGATATTCATGTTTCTATATCGATATTTCCTAAATGACATCATGCAACTGTATGAAGCACAATCATTTCAAGGAAAAGTGCACTTTCTGGGGAATTTGGCCATCATCCACAATCCTCATGTGATGCATGACCACACGTCTTTGTATTTTCTATGCCTTCTAAAGATATCGAAAAAAAAAGATAAAAAGAAGCAGCTATTCCTAATACGCCTATAAAGCCTTCTAAAAAACCTCCCAAAATCACCAACAACGCTCCATCTCCATAATGTGACCAAAAAGAGGTGATGACGTGCACAATAAAAGAGGCCACTTGTCATGTAGTTTCAAGCCACATAAGATCGTGGGTGACAAAATTCCAAAAAAGCGCACTTTTCCTTTAAATAATAATACGTAAATAATAATATTAAAATACTAATATAATATAAATAATATAATATTTAAAAACTATATAATAAATAATAAAGTAAAGTCACCTTTGTTTGAATTCCATCCATATTTTCTATGCCGCTTATCCTCACTAGGGTTGTGGGGTGTTTTAATCCACCTTTCATTTTTTTCTGTGCGCATAAAAGATTTGATATTTTTTCTTTTGGTAAATTACAATACATAAAATACATAAAACAGGCTAGTGATAATAAATAGTAAAGAGAGATAGTAAATCAGTTAAGTAAGAGTTGGTTTCTTCCTTCCAGACATTTGAAGACTTCAAAAATGACAAACAGGCCATCGAGTACCAGCAGAGGATCGTGGACATCTTACTTCAGGTAAAATGACAAACCATTTGCTCTTGTGTCTTGTTAATGGGGAAGATTGTGTACAGTCACAATCCATATTTGAACCCAAGCTGGCTAAAAAAGTAAAATAATAAAACAATATGTTCATTTTCCTAGTCAATTATTAATGTCTCCCATATTGACGAGCTCCCTACCAACTACTGTTCCGATACGAGTATTGTGTGGTGGTTGAGTGCTTGGGGTGGGGTACAGTACCTGTTTGGTTCCTTGGAGGGAGGTTAGACTGGATGAGAAATCTTTTCACGTTTTAATCTCACGAGATATTGTGACACCCCTAGCAAATGGGTCTCTTGTAAACACCAATGCCAGCTGTCAGAAGGAAGCAGATGCAGCAGTGAGGGATCATGGGTCTTGGTATCATTGGTAAACTACTCAAACTCACTCTATGAACAACTTCCTGTTATGGCACACAGCATCTTTCCAATTTGGAGCAAGCGTATGTACATTGTTTTCCCCTTGAGTCATTATTTTGTCTTTTGTTTGTCATCGAATGTTTTTCTTGTTACCTAGGTGATGGTGGACAACCCAGACTTTACGCCTTCCCAGGTGGGCATGCTCTTCACCTTTCTGGCCCGCCAGCTATCGAAACCAGACAACACGCTTTTTGTAAATAGAAAGTTATTTGACCAGGTAAGCAAGTATAATGTGTGCACAGTTGATTTAATAATTTTACCAGATGTACTGTATGATGACCTTGCAAAATTGAACACACGTTTGCTGCTAGTACTTCAACTTATTTTATTGTCTGAGATTCACTATCCACTCATTTTGCTTTATTTGAGCAGTTAAAACATCCATATATTTCTTTTTTTTTTCTTTCTTTCTTTTTTTCCCCCCCTGTCCTGTCCAGCCTTTGAGGCAGATAGAATTGTAGATCTAAATGCCCTCAAGTGCTCAACAGATTTACTCTGCCAGGGAGAAGTGTGATATACAATTCCCCTGTTATACAGAATTTATTTGACATGGATGCATGTTATTATGCAAGTTTGGAGCGACCGGACCGGAGCAGGAGGGGACAGAGAAGAAGAGAAAAGAACACAGAGGGGGGTTTACGGGGATAAGAGGAGGGAAAAAAAGACAGAGACAGGGACAACAGCAGAAACAACAATTGTGACAGCAACAACAGAAACATGCAGGACTACATCAGCAAATGTCTGTGATGACTATAAAGACCATGATGGAAAAGACAAGATAATATCAATAACCACATTGACAATGCTGCATTGAAACAGTCACACATAATAGTAGTAATGAAATGATGAACTATGATAGTGATCACAATGACAATACTGCATAGAAACAGTCACACATAATAGTAGTAATGAAATGATGAACTATGATAGTGAACAGAATGACAATAACTGTAATGCACATCATTGTAAAAAAACTATAATCATACTGCTGAAATCACCGTCGCTGTAATAAAACCAACAACATAATAACACCCTGGTTAACTCGGTGAGTAATGTAAAACCAACGACATAATAACACCCTGGTTAACTCGGTGAGTAATGTGTAATGTGTAAACATCAATATATTTCAGGTGCCACGCTCTTTGTTGTTATGCAGGTCCCTGTTGTCCTCCGTGTCACTTTGGAATTGGATTTTAAATGCAATACAGTGTTCCCTCCTTCAATTGTAGGAAATTTGATGAGGAAAAAAAAATACAATGACTCTCTCAGTATACCAAGTACGTGTGTAATAGTCTACAGGTGAATACAAAATCAAATGTAGGTATATCATATCTTAAAACAACATAATACCCACACAAATGCATAATTGTGATGCATTTTAAACGTTTGATACGAGGGATTTCCAACCAGCGAGCTGCGGCAAACTTTCAGGTGCAATGATAAAAAAAAATACACTTAAAAAAAATAAATGTCTAAATAACTACATCAAGTTTTACATAAATGCATGTCAATTTTGGAAATATGGGTCATTGTTTTATTTTAAAATAATGCACAGTTCCAAATCCCATAGTTTTTGCATGTTTATGTTGTTTGTTGCAAGCGGTGACCCGTCCCACTATTTTTGACAGTCCTTGAATGCACCATGTAGCTTTGTCCCACGCTGCACAGATAGACTACTATACTGTATTTTTGCTCTTTTTCTTTGACCTCATATTTGCTCCCAAATGCTGGTACTTTGTGGGAATGCATAAAGGTAAGATTTGATGACGTTACTGAGTGCTAATGTGTATATTTGTTGGTGCACAACCTCAAGTTAGCTAGCACACTGCCTTTTGCCACACACGTCGAACAGAGACGTTTTAGTCTTCCGCCAGAGATTTGTGAGGACATGAGCCGGTCCGTGGGTGAAAAATGGTTGTGGACCACTGTGATAGACCACCCACTAACACTTTCGGCCAGTCTCGTTTTGTGTTGTTCATCAAGTTGGCTATATCAAGCTTCATTTGGATATTTTTGATCCAACTCCCACTTGAGGAAAATCCAAGCAAAAGTCTGACGAGGGGCTCGAATGGCTCATGTGACTGCTCTGCAGATCGCTCCTTCTCCTTCCCTTACACTCAGCAAATAATGTTCATTATCAATAATGTTCATGGGGGCGGCAAGGCTAGGTGGTAGAGTGGTCGTCTCCCAACCTGAAGGTTGCAAGTTCAATCCTTTGTCCTCATGTTGAAGTATCTTTGGCCAAGATACTGAACCCCCATTTTCTCCTGATGCTGTGTCATCAGTCGGTACAGTAAATGTGCTAACGGTGTCGAAGCGCTTTGAGTGCCTTGGAGGTGGGAGACCATTTACCATTTCATTGGCATACTCACTGTTTGGTGCAAACATCATTGGGTACAATTTCAGTAGTCATCACTCATCTTTATTCCCTTCAGGTCCTGGAGTTCCTCTGCAAATCAGATGACGACTCTCGACATACTGAAAGGCAGCAGGTTAGTGGTGGATTTATTAAACCACGAGACTACGAGATTTTAGTAGGGCTGTCAAATTATTCAAAATTGTTATCGGATTAATCACAGATGTATAAATTCATTAATCATGATTAATCACCATTTGCAACTCACTTTTTTGTCTCTGCTACGAGGTTATACTTTTTTCCTACAGCATCAGTTACAACATCATATGCAAATAACATGCAAATAACCGATTGCATCATCTATCGACTTGTATGGCTACGTTCACACTGCAGAGTATGATGTGCAATGCAGATTTTTTGTTTGTTTATTGACTTGTACATGTAAACGCAAAGCGTCCGGGAAGTGACGTGCATGCGCACAACATCGCACGCATTCCTGTGTGTTTACGGAAGTAAAGGTTGTTGCGGTGTGTGCTCTCCTTCGCGCGTTGGTGGCAGTCGTACGGTACGAAAGTGGTTGTCTTTTGAAAAATGGTTGGGATTGAATGAGTTAAAGCAAGTAACTTATTTCACCCAGTAATCATTCAGTCGCAGCCTCAATGTACTAAAAGTAGATCCTTATTTACTTACATTTTGGGAAAGTTGCTGTTCTGGTTACTGTCTGGATACTGCTGTTCTGGACTGCTGACTGGTGAGCATCATCATCTCTTATTGGAGTTCTATTCTTCTTCAACATTTACTGTTGTTAACTGCTACTCAAGTTTTGAACTATTTTGGTGCTTTCCTGATTACTCCTTAGGAACACACATTCAGAACACCCTCAACTTGAACTCGGATCGGTGAGAGGTCCAGATTCCTTAAAATAAACGAGTTAAAAGTGCTGACAGCTGTAAGCAAGCCAAGGTAATTGGCTAACTGCTGCAGTTCAAAGCGGTTGCCTTATAACAACACGCAAAAAGCAAAATGACACTGGCCCTCGAAATCCGGGTGCACAGTCAGAAACAGGGACAAAAATGCTGTTGAATGTGAAGGATTTGATACCATATGGCGCCTTGAAGAATGTAAAGAAAGAGCGACTGGAAAAGCAAAGCAGGAAAATGCAAAAATAAGGCCTGCAAACACAAATTGGATATGTACTATCACAGAATGACAGCTTCAAGAGGAGCTTCTCTAAGATGCATGATGCAGTCAAAAACCTTAGGGAGGAAAATACAGCACTGCACAATAATATTAAGGATGGTATAAAGGTACCACAGGATGATAACACTGCCTTGCACGCTTCTTTAAGGAAGAGAAAGAAGCCAAATGAACAATACAACTGATGAGATGGATCAGGATGAACGATGTGATCCTGACGGTGCTCTGAATTATACCCAGGTCAACGGAGCAACAAATTGCCTATTTTCCTCAATCAAAGGAGGTGGATGTAGATATACAGCACGATCAACACTTTCATCCCACTGTATGGCAGAAACAACACCACACCAGTCATCATCGTTAAGTTCACCAACCGGAAATTCAAAACCGCACTGCTGAATCAGAGAAAGAAGCAGAAAGGTACAAACGCCTACATAATGAGCATGTGACAAAACACAACACTCACATTGCCAAGAAAGAACGAGACTTGAGGAAAGCAGGGAAAGATTCAAGATACTTGGAGCGCCAATGGCAGACTCTACATCAAGCTAAATGGAGGACCAGAAGAGGCTTGTTGTCAAAGATATCAAGGATCTGGATCCATATTAAAAATCACATCACCATGACAACAAGGAAAATGGAGGATTAAGCCCACAAAAAAAGAACTATGCAGTTGGAAGGATTACATTTATCAGCATTTGACATCACTACCACGTTGCAAGTAGTGCAGTTAGGAACCCACGTATCTACATTCAATGACACTCACAATACAAGATAAAAAATTGCAGGACAGACCTGGAAGTGGAATATCCAGATCACAAATGATTGGACTGGATAATGATTTAGATCCGGACAACAGCAAAGGGAAAAGGGAATTCTTCTTATTATTTTTTACATGTTTTTAAATATATTGCAAAAAACCGAGGAGGGAACATTGAAATTATATTTTGATCTTTACCGTAACACACATCCTGATCATTTTCGTACCCTATTTCAAAGCTGGTAAAAGGTACATCTTCAATACAGGAAGTGACCAAATGGCAGCTGATGTGAAACGGGGAGGGGGGCGGATTAAATAAGTTCTGCTTCTTCCTACTCCTTTCCGGACATGTGGAATTGTGAATTGTAACAAAGTATGCCAATGTAACGTTTATAATAAATGTGTGAGGGATATTTAAGAGAGAAAGGGACAGTTACAACTGTCACTTTTATTGCAAATGTTGATCTGAAATGGAGGAGAATGTCAAGGTCAGGCTAGCAGGAGAGTTTGGAGGGGGAGGAGCGAGCTGTTTGTCAAAAATAGACATTTTTATGGCCGTATCAGTTATTCACGTTTTTTGCCATTGACTGGTAGTCCTGGAATGTAACCCCCACGAAAAGCATAGATCTACTGTATCTGGTAAGAGATTCAAGAGTTTTATTGTCATATGCACAGTAAAACAGGTAGTTCTGCTATGCAATGAAATTCTTGAAGACAGGGAAAATGGTCAAATATAACAATTTGCAGTTGTAATGCAATAGATACAACAATAGAACAACAGATTTCCAGGCTGACATCCAACAGTCCCCAGACTGGTTCAGAGAAGTTATCCACGGTACGATTAGTTGTTTACAGTGTCATGATGTTACTAATGACTCAGCTTTACTGTTCTGGGTTTCCAGGTGCTGCTGCAGCTACTCCAGGTCGGGGGTGTGGTCCAGTTTGATGAAGGAAAGCTCTTGACTTTGGCAGAGGAAGCCAAATTGTGAGTGGCTGACATAGACTAAAGTACTGATACATCAAATCAACTGCAGACAGACAAATCAAAAAATCCAACAGCGGCAATAGTAAGGAAAAGATACATGGCAGCATGAATAGGATCGTTTTTCCTCAGCTTTTCCAACCTTGTGCACTATCTTGAAATGCTGTATGTCAGAGATGATTAGTATTAAACAGCAGAAGCACTGTAGAATTAAACAATAGAAGCACTATTGCTTGAACTTCTTGCAGGCACGTTGTTTGACGACCTTATCTGCTTGCTGCAGCTTGCTTCACTTAGAAGACACACACACACACACACACACACACTAAAATATGCAAGAACTGGAAGCATTTCGAAGCAGACACATAGCCACACCACTGATACATCTAGGGGAGCGTGGGACCATTGGGAGCATTTACTTCCTAGTTGGAGGCTTCTTCCTCCAACTCTTACAGTGGATAGACTGAAGCCCCAGCGCTCAGCTTTGTGACATCTTCCACACAATTACTTCACTAAAGATTGAAAATACAGAAAAGTGTGTCCAACCGATCTCTTCTCGGGATAACCCATCTCAAACATTTCACCGTACAAACAGCTCAAGCACACACTAAGACCATCGTGTGCGGTTGTGTCTTCAGAAACATAAAGAGCGGTTGTCTGCGTTGACCTTCCAAGACTGCCTCTGCAATCTAATAACTACATCATTCATATCAATAAAACAATCTTGTATCTATTGCATTACAACTGCAAATTGTTGTATTTGACCATTTTCCTTGTCTTTCAATCCAGCTACCAAATTCTGGAATTTCTTTATGAAAAGAAGCATATGTATGACAAGACCATCGACTGCTACATGAAAGACTCCCAGAGGAAGGTAACATAAGATGACTCAGAATTCAAAGCAAAGAAAAAATGTCAAAAATCTAACCAATGAGAGCAAGTCATGGTAGATGTGTCTGTCTGTGTATATGCAGGGTGAGATCTTTGCTTACATCCACCAACTGATGTCGACATCAAGTCCTACATGTGAGGAGAAACAAATGGTTAAGAAGAAAACACTGCAACATATACAGGTCAGCTCATGTACATCCATCAACTCATGTTTACTATATTGCCAGCTTGGGATGGAAATCTATACGAATCTAGATACACAGGTTACCATACGATTCAAAAACGATACATTTTAAAAACGGAACGATTTGATGCAGTGTTCAGACGATACGATTTGATTTGTTTCTATGGTTAATGTTTGTTGACGTAGACATTAATCTTAATTCATAAAATAAAGAAGCCAATTGTAAAAAAGTGTCATTCTTACAGTATTCTCAAATGTGTAAAAGTATCATATCCCCAAGCATGCTGTAAGGCACGGGCAAAAATAAAGTCAACAGAATAACATCGCATGTTTATATTGTTTAGACACACACCACTTCACTCCACTTCACCACTTGCTGAATGAACATATTTTACTTTGATGGGATCAATATTTTACCTTATATATATATATATATATATATATATATATATCTGTATATATGTGTATATATATATACATATATATATATATACTGTATATGTATGTATATATATAAATATACGTGTTACATATGGAACATTTAAGTTTTAACATGTCTTAATGTTGCTACAAATGGAAGTGGAGCCACCAAACTAAGGTTGTATACTGTGTGCAACAACAATAAACATCAATATATCTATCTGTAAAAAAAAAACAATGAAAAACACAACCTTAACCTTCAGTCCAATCGATACTACACAATAAATAAATTGTGCAAAGCCCCTTAAATAAGCACAGATAAGTAAATACAAGTATTTGTCACATGGGTGGAATTAAAATGCTATTAGCTTGGAACAGTTAAACAATCCCCTACTCAAAATGTCATAATAGTAAACGTGCAACATTTCAGACTGAGCTTCGTGTTTTCAACACTCCAGGTAGGTAGTAGGTAGGACAAAGGTCCAACATTTCAAAGTAAACAAGTTGCAAAGCAATTAAGTTACCTTACTCACCTCTGTTGGTCTGGCTGCTCAAGTTTTCTTTAAAAATGCAAAGATGTTCCAAACTTTATATATTTTTTTGCAGATATGTTGAAAATCCTCTGCTTTGACTATTATTTACTACTGTTTACCGTAATTTTCTATGTATACGCTGCTACTTTTTTCCTAATCTTTGAACCCTGCGGCTTATACAGAGGTACAAATAAGTTGTAGTCTCGTGACATCTCCTTTATTTCAGAACTACAACTAAACGTTTAAATTCTGTGTCACTCAATAGAACAGTCTGACTCATGGTGCCTGACTCACTAAACTCATCATACAGTAACTTAACACTCAGAAGGTAGTTAGGAAATATACAAACAAGTACCAATACAAGTTTAAAATGAAAAAAGCATCTTTCCTACAATGCATTGTGTCTGAGCAACGCAGTCATTGGTGCCTGCCGGGGCGCTGCAATGATGTCAGTCAGCCTTTGGGGTCCTTGAGCTCCCTCTGGTGGACAGTGGCCGCATTGCAGCTCCATCCATCCATTTTCTCTGCCACTTGTCCTCCCAATGAAATGCTTTGCTCAGACGCAGTGCATTATGAGAAAAGTGTTAAGTTGCTGTGTGATGAGTTTAGTGTTGTTTGTAAGATTACACCGTGAATCAGACTGTTAAAGTGAGTAAGGGTCCTGTCACACCTTGACGATTGAGGCAGCGCATGCCTGACGTGATCATTTTGATGGCATACGTTGAACTGCCGACCGTTTTTTTTTTTTTTCAATTTTGGGCGTATACATAGCGTATTCATAATGAGGTCGACGTAAACATGACGTATTAGTAACTTATATAGAACGTTTCTCTAACTTATAGACAACTTATATCAACAAATGCGTAGCGTGTTGCCGGTGTTCACAATTTATGCCCAACGCCTGTCACACCTTGACGATTTAGCCAGCTTACGCCAACGTATGAAAAAATTGGCCAATACGCTGGCGTACGTCCAATTAGTTATGTGTAAGTTTTGTATAAGTTAAGAGCACGCTGAAGCACGCCGGCATACATCATAGTACGGTCCAAGTCGTCCAAAAATTTTGTGCCTGCACAAAACATTTCGACATATGTCAACGTATGATTCATACGTCCCCCATC
Source organism: Dunckerocampus dactyliophorus (assembly GCF_027744805.1). NCBI lineage: Eukaryota > Metazoa > Chordata > Actinopteri > Syngnathiformes > Syngnathidae > Dunckerocampus > Dunckerocampus dactyliophorus. Next base: position 3,186,413 of record NC_072831.1, read on the forward strand.
CGCGGCCAATTAGTTATGCGATCGTTGACGCCCGTTCACACACGTTATTTGTAAGTTACGTACAAGTCGTAATACGTCAACATACCTTGAGACAGAACTGTCTTCTTGGCGAGGGGAGATGGATGTTGTTATTGTATTTGCAGGTAAGTTTGCAGCTTGACCAGTAGAGGGCACTGTGACACTGGGAATGGAACCAACTTGTTTTGATTTTTTTTATCAATTTTATTAATGCATTCAGCAGTCAGCGGTCTCAGACTCGCGGCCCCCGGGACAATAGTTTGCAGCCCCCGTCTTAATATGAAAAATTAATATTTGTGTGGCCCGCAACTTGTCGTGTGCGGAGCTGAACGAACCAATCACGGTGAGGTATATGTCTCGAGGGCGGGACCTCGGCCGAACGAACCAATCACGGTGAGGTATATGGTCTTGAGGGCAGGACCTCGGCCGGGCAGCACGTCCAACGCCTCACCGCCTTAACTCGTTCGCTCGCTCATTCATTCATTCTGCGGAGACAGAGCGGAGTCAGCGGCTTCACGGCTTCTCCTCTGCCCAGCTGAGTGGAGGAGTTATAAATGACTAGTAAAATAGATAAATGAACATTTGACACTTTTACCTTTTATTGTTGGCTCTTGTTGGAAGATGCAGTGGAGCGGAGATGGAGGAGGGGAGGGGAGCAAGAGGAGGGGATCCACACCAACATCCTCTTCGATCATTTGTGATCTCTGTTTTATTAACATCCCTTTCACACCATTAGCTTGTCCCTTCACGAGTGTACATGCACCAGGACATGTTCCAGGCTGGTGTACAATTTACTGGCGTGTATGCGCTGTAGTCGCTGTTTTAACACACATTTTTTATAACAAGTGGTGATAAGCTGTGGTCTTTATGCTCTTTTTGCTGTGTGTGTGTTACAACAACATGGCATACAAAAATAATCATTAAAACAATGCGACTAATGTTGCACGTAAACATAATTAGAGATTAGATAATTATTCATCATATATTATTTCTTGTACATCGTTAAGTAATAATAATGCAGTAATGCTCATTCATGCTAATGAATGAGCGAGCGAACGAGTTAAGGCGGTGAGGCGTTGGACGTGCTGCCTGGCCGAGGTCCCGCCGTCGAGACCATATACCTCGTTCAGCTCGTTCAGCTCCGCACACGACAAGTGTCATTCACATCAAATTTGGGGGCCACACGAAGCTGGCTAAATCGTCAAGGTATGACAGGGCCCTAATGGCCTCCTACAATTGCCAATGGGTTGACAAGTTCGTCAACACATGAACTCATAAGAGCTGCTTGGTCCTCACGGACTCATGTCACCACAATATGCCATTTTATGACATGGACTTAATATGTCAGTGAAAATAGCTACGTAGCATTCATTATACACACACTTCATGTATTACATCCAGTTAGCATTTGCTATGAAACATTACAGATATTGTATAGAAGAAATTAAACGCATTATGCAAAAGACAATGCAGCCAAAGTCGAGGCAACATATTAAAAAGCTATCAGCAATGGGTATATTTTTAAATTCATCATAAAAGAATAGTTGAACAGGCAGAAGTGTAGAAAACACACATTTCTATAGTGGAGTTCAGGACATGAAGAAAAGCCATCATTTGACTTTTTTCTACAGAACTAGCTGCTACGAGTAAACGGATAGCTTTTGTTATAGATATAGGGATCTTATCGCTCACTTTGTGTATCCATAATCAGAATAATAAAGATTAAATCTCCCAAACTACCTTTGCGCTTGACTGGTAGCTCGCGATCAACGGCACCCCTGACTTGTACTGTCCCTGTCCCACTTGTCTTTCAGTACAATGTTTTGAAACATGTACACAGTTTGATGCGACTTTGAACACGTCATCGACCTGATGTTGTATTTTGTCATATGTTCATAGGAATTGGTGACGATCGACGCAAGCAAGTCAGCTGACCTGGTTGTGTGTCACTTTGTTGAAGAAGTGAAGCAAATTATCTCTGAGCTTCTGGTAAGGGATGAATTCAAATGTACAAAGTATTTATTTCTCGTAGGCCAAAAGACTTAACTTCAATAAAACAGTCAAATATATTTTTTGTTTAAACTATGGCAGTGAATAAAGATATCAGATTTGGCTTGTTGATGCTGGTTTAAAATGTGTTAGTCCCAATAAGAAGCACACACTGCAATAACAACCCAGCAAATCATTTCCAGCACCTCCATAAATGAAAGAACTACAAATACAGAAGAACCTCGGTTAGTCTACGCCCCGGTTAGCGTGTTTTTCAGTTAAAGGGGACCTATTATACCCATTTTCGGGCCTTTGTATTGCGTTCAGGACTCATATAGAGCAGCTACACACGATAACCTGCACAGAAAGCATTCTAGATCTTCCAGACTCTGCACCTCTTCCTGTTTCCTGCCTCCTGCCCAAATGGTCTGTGTAATTTACTCCATCCCTGGCCCAGGTACGCCTCCCGCGGAGCCCACTCTACTGTGATTGGTCACACTCCCAAGCACCCCCGAAGACTTCCGGACGGCTGCCGAACCCATTTTGTCTGATTTCTTACACAACATAAAGGCAGTTAGGACACTGATAAATTGTTATTACAGCTTGCTCTTTTGACTCTTCAACAAGACCAAGTAGTGTTGGAAAGGCGTCGGACTTCAGCAACAGTTTGGCGGATAGTCCGGCTTCGTATTGGCCCATGTTCACAAAACAGTCCCATGTGGAGTGCCGTTGACAGATGAGCATATTTTTCTCTTGCTGGCCGGGAATCAGCAACTCCAACCACTTTTGCCTGATGCTTGCCTCTTTAGGCACAACCGAACAAACATTTCCTGGGAGCCATACGTGCTAACCCGCTGAACAGAGCAGAGCGGAGGAGGGCAGTCCTGCAGCATTTTCCTGGTCATGCCCATATAAGGAAGCCCAGGTTGCGTTGACATCAGTGCAGAGCCATCCAAAACTGCTTTCAGGTCTCACTTCTAAATGCGCAAACCTCATTATCTGACCCGTTGGCATCGTTTAACACGAGAATACAACATTGTAACAACATTTATCGGTCAGAAAAGAGGAAAAGCATAATAGATCTCCTTTAACATTGAAAATGTACTCCAAAATTGTGCATACATTTTCCGGTTAGCGTACAATATGGTTTGCGCCTTGTTATGTTATTAACTCATTCAATACCGAAGACGTATTTAGAAGTTTTTTTAAACCCGAAAGATCGCTCCCAAAGACATATTTATACGTCTTTTAGAGGTTTTTTTGCGCAAGAGGCAAAAAGAGGCGATGACGCAAGTGCACTATAAAAGAGGTCACTTTTCAAGCAGTTTCAAGCCATACAAACGGCCACAAGGTGGCAGAAGTGCATTTGATAAGAGCTCAGCATGGATTATTTGCATGTGTTAACATGCTCGACAGCAAGGAGGAACTGAGAGAGTGTGGAGAAGTGTAGCGTGCAGAAGGTTCTGCATTGCAGGGAAATTTTATTTCATGCACACACGTGTGCACGCACACAGTTTAGTGCGAAAATTGCAAATAGTTCCTGGTGTTATATTTGTAAATAAATTGTTGTTTTGATGTAAAAACAACCCCTTTTTTGTGTTGTTTATGTTGGTATAGTTGTTTGGATATTTGAGCTGTCACAAAAGCAAAAAATGTGTCAAAGTGAAAGTTATGCTTGAAATGTACAGTATGTTTTCACAAAAAGCTGTTTTTCTCCCTTTTCTTGTTGAGAACTGATATTTTCCTGAAACGTACCCATGTCCTACCGCTGATTACTAAAGAACGGAAAAAGGTAGAAACAAACTATGTTTTTTCCGATGAAAGACGATAGTCTAATCTTCGGTAGGTTCCATGCTATATCAATATAGCCATAGAACACAATTTTCTGTGTGCCTTGAAAAATCAGTCAAATTTGTCTAAAATGGCGGGTAATGAAGGGGTTGAATTTTGAAAAATGGCTGGGATTGAATGAGTTAATACACTGTGTCAGTCCAACTGTGTTCTAAATGTATTTTTTAATTACGTAATGCCTTAGCGTGCTAACGAAATGGCAACCCAGAAGTCAGCTATGTTGCCCGTCTATGATGTCATCAGCGGTTGACTCATAAATATTAACACAAAACACATTTTTATAGATTTACATGCAAAAAGCAATTGTAAATGCATATACATGATAAATGAAAGGGATAAATGAAGATTTAAAGCTAATTTGACCTTCATTGAAGACATGAATGTTGACAAAGACACAATGTGACAGAGAGATCAACACGGTCGCCACCTTGGTGTTTTGTAATGGGTTACGTTTGTAATTCAATAGTGTTTCTCACCTTCTTTAGCAAAATGCTGCTACTTGCAACTTTCTTTGGCTCCATTTTGGCTTATTGAGGTTAGAAACACTATTCAATTGAATCATGGCAAAACAGGAAGGTAGTGTGTGTGTGGTGTCTTGCTGCCACATGGAGTCTTCAGTGAAGGTAAAAGTAAGCTTAAATGTTCATTTATCCCTTTCATTCATCTTTTATATACATTTACAATTGTTTTATGCATGTTAAACCGTAAAAGCGTGTTTTGTGTTAACATTTTTGGCTTTCTGGAACTGGAATTTGTTGGGTTAGCGTCCATTTTGGTAAATTTCAAAATTGTCTAAATGTATGTTTTTGTGTAAAGATGAAAGCTCGGTTTTATTTATATATATTTTTTGTTCTTGCCTATGCAAGTCGTTTGAACATGGATAATCAGATTCAAAGGCTAATTTCTATGCATCTGTTTAATACTAACTATCTCTATTTTTCCCTTTCTGGACAGGATGGTGAACTACTTTTCACATTTGTGACCTGCTTCCTGGAGTCTTGGTATTGCTTTCTTATTCTATTCTCATCCAACCCTTCCTTCTCCTTGCAAGTCTTTTTCTTTGCTAGCATTTTAACGTTCATCTGGGCTGTTTTGCAGGGATCGTCATCATCCTGGGAGCACCCTTCCTCTGGAACATGAGCTCCACAAGCTTCTTCTGGACTTGTTGTGCCGTTTTGCCCCGCAAGAGCTCCTGCACTTCCTTCAGACGTCACGACATTACAGACTGGACGAGGCCATACAAGTATGAAAATAAACATCATAGATTATTTCAAGCCAACACATGTTATACAGTTAACCTTCAAATGATAATCCCCTGCTATAAAAAATATGTGTGTGTATGTGTGTGTGCTATGAGATAATAACCTAACATTACCCCTGTATGTGTAGGGATGTCCGATAATATCGGCCCATCAATATTATTGGCCCGATATTGTCATAAAAATATAATATCGGACAATATCAGTATCAGGATTTTTCCCTCTAATGAAAGCCGATAATAAACATAATTCTATGTACAGGCCTATGGGCTCCCATATGTTCCTGTAAATGATGACCTCATCAAATCGCCCCTCAAGCGTGTAAACAACCGTGGGTGGCTAATAAATAGCAAGCTAGTTTGCTCCTTCCATTCCATCCATCCATCCATTTTTTAGGCCACTTATCCTCACTAGTGGGAATGTTACAATTCCCGGAAGTAAGCGGCGGTGAAATCTGACGCAGTGAGCGCTCGATTAGGAGAGTACGGAGACATTTGTGAAAACGCTGCTTTTTCAATTTTGTATCAGTGTTGGATGACATCGACTCATACGAAAGTCCAATGTTAAGCCTTTCAAAGTCATGGATCGGCTAAAAGGACAAGATAAAAGGTATGTAGGACATAAATTCACTTTAATATCTCTCTGCAGATGAAATTTTGTTAAAATCAGATGGCGCAAAATATGTTCATTTCGGCCCGGAATTACTGTGTACTTGCAGGTTGTAGTGTGGCGTGGAAACGAATACAGCATGCTGCTGCACTAAGAGTGCTAGGCCTACATGAAAATTACGACACTTGATTTTCTTCCCTGGACTTTTGATGATGAAAAAAAAAAAAGGAAAAGGCTACTCTGTTGACTTTTAAAACAAATGTTACAGCCTAAGCCTAATCGCAAGTATTTCTCCGATGTTGTACAATGTTGTTTACAGCCACGATGAGAAGCTAATTGCTGATGCTGTATCCATTAGCTTCACAACAGAAATGTGTCACTTCCAGAACAGGAGATAAGTGATGTTCCACATATCTGTATTGGTAACGGCTGATATCGGTATCGGAAATTCAGAGTTCGACAATATCGACATATTGGATACTGGCAAAAAAGCCAATATCGGACATCCTTAATTACAATTTTTTTAAATTACCACCATACGAGTACAATAAGGACTGCATTTTATTTATTTGCAAATAATTCACTTATTTTTGTTATTTATTTTAAATACACGGCCTACTGGTTAGCATGTTGGCCACACAGTCAGGAGATCTGGAAGATCTGGGTCCGAATCTCCGTAGGACATCACTTTGTGGGGGGGGGGTCTGTGGGTGCTCCGTTATCCACCCACATTCCAAAAACATGCATGTTAGGGCCCTGTCACACCTTGACGATTTAGGCAGCGCATGCCTGACGTGATCATTTTGATGGCATACGTTGAACTGCCGACAATTTTTTTTTTCAATTTTGGCCGTATACATAGCGTATTCATAATGAGGTCGACGTAAACAGGACGTATTAGTAACTTATATAGAATGTTTCCCTAACTTATAGACAACTTAAATATCAACGAATGCGTAGCGTGTTGCCGGTGTTGACAATTTATGCCCAACGCCTGTCACACCTTGACGATTTAGCCAGCTTACGCCAACGTATGAAAAAATTGGCCAATACGCTGGCGTACGTCCAATAAGTTATGGGTAAGTTTTGTATAAGTTAAGAGCACGCTGAAGCACGCCGGCATACGTCATAGTACGTCCAAGTCGTCCAAAATTTTGTGCATGCACGTATGTCAACGTATGATTCATACGTCCCGCATCCGTGGACAATAGGTTATGCGATCGTTGACGCCCGTTCACACACGTTATTTGTAAGTTACGTACAAGTCGTAATACGTCAACATACCTTGAGACAGAACTGTCTTCTTGGCGAGGGGAGATGGAGCCTGTTGTTGTTGTATTTGCAGGTAAGTTTGCAGCTTGACCAGTAGAGGGCGCTGTGACACTGTGACACTCATAATCTCATACAGACCCAAGCCATGAATGGAGTTTTGAAGACTTTGTATGAGAAAAAGGATGGCAAGGATTATTATGACTTATTTGTTATTATTATATTATGTAGCCGCAAGAGGACACAACACAGTGTCTTATTGTGGCGGTCCCAGGCCCGGATAAATACAGAGGGTTGTGTCAGGAAGGGCATCCGACGTAAAACTTTTGCCAAATCAAACATGCGAATCAAACTTATGACTTCCATACCGGATCGGTCGAGGCCCAGGTTAACAACGCCCGCCATCGGTGCTGTTGACCTACAGGGTGCCGGTGGAAATTGGACTACTGTTGGTCGAAGAAGGAGAGGAGGAAAGTGTGTCCGTAGAAAGAGAGAGAGGAGGAACGCCAAGAGTATAGGACTGAGAGTAGGAACGTTGAATGTTGGAACTATGACAGGAAAAGGTAGAGAGTTGGTTGACATGATGCAGAGAAGGAAGGTTGACATACTGTGTGTCCAGGAGACCAGGTGGAAAGGTAGCAAGGCTAGAAGTTTAGGAGCAGGGTTCAAGTTGTTCTATCATGGTGTAGATAGGAAGAGAAATGGAGTAGGAGTTATCTTGAAGGAGGAGTTTGTTAGGAACGTCCTGGAGGTAAAAAGAGTGTCAGATAGAGTGATGAGTCTGAAGCTAGAAATGGAAGGTGTGATGGTCAATGTTGTTAGTGGGTATGCTCCACAGGTAGGATGTGAGCTGCAGGAGAAGGAGAAATTCTGGTTGGACTTGGATGAAGTGATGCAGAGCATACCTAGAAGAGAGAGAGTTGTCATTGGTGCAGACTTCAATGGACATGTTGGTGCAGGAAACAGAGGTGATGAGGAGGCCATGGGCAGGTTTGGTATCCAGGAGAGGAATGCAGAAGGACAGATGGTGGTTGACTTTGCAAAAAGGATGGAAATGGCTATAGTGAATACTTTCTTCCAGAAGAGGCAGTAACATAGGCTGACCTCTAAGAGTGGAGGTAGGAGCACACAGGTAGACTACATCTTGTGTAGATGCTGTCATCTGAAGGAGATCAGTGACTGTAAAGTAGTGGTACGCCATAGTGTAGCCAAACAGCATAGGATGGTGGTGTGGAGGATGACTCTGGTGGGGAGGAAGATGAAGAGGACAAAGACAGAGCAGAGGACCAAATGGTGGAAGCTGAAAAAGGAAGAGTGTTGCATGACTTTTAGGAAGGAGTTAAGACAGGCTGAGTGGTCAGGAAGTGCTTCCAGATGACTGGACAACTACAGCTAATGTGATCAGGGAGACTTGGTGTGGCATCTGGAAGGAAAGTAGACAAGGAGACTTGGTGGTGGAATGAGGAGGTACAGGAGTGTATACAGAGAAAGAGGTTAGCTAAGAAGAAGTGGGACACTGAGAGGACTGAGGAGAGTAGACAGGAGTACAGGGAGATGCAGCGTAAGGTGAAAGTAGAGGAAGCAAAGGCCAAGCAAGGCGCTTATGATGACTTGTATGGTAGGTTGGATAGTAAGGAGGGAGAGACTGATCTATACAGGTTGGCAAGACAGAGAGACAGAGATGGGAAGGACGTGCAGCAGGTTAGGGTGATTAAGGATAGGGATGGAAGTCTATTGACAAGTGCCAGTAGTGTGATGGGAAGATGGAAAGAATACTTTGAAGAGCTGATGAACGTGGAAAATGAGAGAGAACAAAGACGAGAAGAGGTGACTTTTGTGGACCAGGAAGTAGCAAAGATTAGTCAGGATGAAGTGAGGAGGACCTTGAAGAGCATGAAGAGTGGAAAGGCCGTCGGTCTTGATGATATACCTGTAGAGGTTTGGAAGTGTCTAGGAGAGGTGGCAGCAGAGTTTCTGACTGGGTTGTTCAACAGGATCTTAGATCATGAAAAGATGCCTGAGGAATGGAGGAGAAGTGTGCTGGTGGCCATTTTGAAGAACAAGGGAGATGTGCAGAGCTGTGGCAACTACAGAGGAATAAAGCTGATGAGCCATACAATGAAGTTATGGGAAAGAGTAGTTGAAGCTAGACTAAGGGCAGAAGTGAGCATTTGTGAGCGGCAGTATGGTTTCATGCCAAAAAAAGAGTACTACAGAGGCAGTATTTGCTTTGAGGATGTTGATAGAGAAGTACAGAGAAGGCCAGATGGAGCTGCATTGTGTTTTTGTAGATGTGGAGAAAGCTTATGACAGGGTGACCAGAGAGGAACTGTGCTATTGTATGAGGAAGTCTGGAGTGGCAGAGAAGTATGTTAGAGCGGTGCAGGACATGTATGAGGACTGGAAGAGGTGTGCTGTAGGTGTGCTGTAGGTGTGACAGAGGAGTTCAAGGTGGAGGTGGGACTGCATCAGGGATCAGCTCTGAGCCCCTTCTTGGTCGCTATGGTGATCGACAGACTGACAGACAAGGTTAGACAGGAATCTCCATGGGCTATGATGTTTGCAGATGACATTGTGATCTGCAGTGAGAGCAGGGAACAGGTGGAGGAGAAGCTAGAGAGGTGGAGGTTTGCCCTGGAAAGGAGAGGAATGAAGGTTAGCTGCAGTAAGACAAAGTACATGTGTGTGAATGAGAGGGACCCAAGTGGAAGAATGAGCTTACAGGGAGAAGAGATCAAGAAGGTGGAGGATTGTAAGTACTTAGGGTCAACAGTCCAGAGCGAAGGAGAGTGTGGAAAAGAGGTGAAGAAGCTGAGGTTCTCTCTGGGAGTGACCAGGAAGGATAGCATCAGGAATGAGTACATCATAGGACAGCACATGTTAGAGGTTTTGGAGATAAAGTCAGAGAGGTCAGACTGAGATGGTTTGGACATGTCCAGAGGAGAGATAGGGGATATATAGGTAGAAGGATGCTGAGTTTGGAACTGCCAGGCAGGAGGCCTAGAGGAAGACCAAAGAGGAGGTTTATGGATGTAGTGAAAGAGGACATGAAGGTCGTTGGTGTGAGAGAAGAGGATGCAGAAGACAGGCTTAGATGGAGGCAATTGATTGGCTGTGGCGACCCCTGAAGGGAAAAGCTGAAAGGAGAAGAAGATTTGTTATTATTATTGTTGTTCTTGTTGCTATTATTATTGTTATCATTATTATTATTATGATTATTATTATTATTATTATGACTGGGTAGTTTGTTGCCTTCTAATACTTGCAACTAACCAAGCAGTTTTGGACTAATGCGGGTGGGACGGCATTGGAGCAGCCATTTTCAGCTTGCAGCTTTCAGTAACAATAGTATCAAAACACTTCTACTTCACGCTGTTTTTTGTTTTTTTATTGTTTATTCTTTAAGGCATTTTGCTTTGAAGCAAAGTGAACCGTCTAACTTTCGTCATTTGAACCTCGCTCTGTCTGTTTAGATGACTGAGAAGTACCACCACAGTGAGGCTACAGGCTATCTACTGGAGAAGAAGGGAGACTTTTATGGAGCATATACAGTTTTGTTAGAGGTAAGAAAAACATAACCTGGAAGAAATAGCTGTCAAACAGTAAAAGAACAATCCCTTTGTGTGTGGAGTATGTAGAATAAAGTGTGAATTTGCACATATATATATATATATATATACACACACACACACACACACACACACTGCTCAAAAAAATTAAAGGAACACTTCAAAATCACATCAGATCTAAACTGGGGGAAAAATGATGTTGAATATGTTTCCTGATAATAAGTGGGTGATGTCTAAGTAACAAAATGATGCCACATCATTTGATAGAAATGAAAATGATCACCCTATAGAGGGGGGAAATCAAAGACACCCCAAAAATGAAAGTGAAAAAATGATGCAGAACACTGGTCCATTTAGCTAAAATGTCATTGTAGCAACTCAAAATGATTCTCAGTAGTTTGTGTGGCCCCCACGTGCTTGTACGCATGCCTGACAACGTGGGGGCATGCTCCTAATGAGACTACGGATGGTGTCCTGGGGGATCTCCTCCCAGATCTGGACCAGGGCATCACTGCGGTACCTGGACGCATGGAGGAGATTCCAGGAGACAGGTTGTTACTCCAAGAGAGCTGGACAGGGCCGTAGAAGGTCCTTCAACCCTCAGCAGGATCGGTATCTGCTCCTTTGTGCAAGGAGGAACAGGATGAGCACTGCCAGAGCCCTACAAAATGACCTCCAGCAGGCCACTGGTGTGGATGTTTCTGACCAAACAATCAGAAACAGGCTCCATGAGGGTGGCCTGAGGGCCCGACATCCTGTAGTGGGCCCTGTGCTCACTGCCCAGCACTGTAGAGCTCGATTGGCATTTGCCATAGACCACCAGAATTGGCAACTACACCACTGGTGCCCTGTGCTCTTCACTGATGAGAGCAAGTTCAACCTGAGCACATGCGACAGACGTGAAAGGGTCTGGAGATGCCGTGGAGAACGTTATGCTGCCTGCAGCATCATTCAGCATGACCGGTTTGGTGGTGGGTCAGTGATGGTCTGGGGAGGCATATCCCTGGAAGGACGTACAGACCTCTACAGGTTAGATAACGGCACCCTGACTGCTATTAGGTATCGGGATGAAATCCTTGGACCCATTGTCAGAACCTACGCTGGTGCAGTGGGACCTGGGTTCCTCCTGGTCCACGACAATGCCCGACGTCATGTGGATAGTGTATGCAGGTAGTTCCTGGAGGATGAAGGAATTGATACCATTGACTGGCCCCCACGTTCACCTGACCTAAACCCAATAGAACACCTCTGGGACATTATATTTAGGTCCATCCGGCGCCGCCAGGTTGCTCCTCAGACTGTCCAGGAGCTCATGGATGCCCTGGTCCAGATCTGGGAGGAGATCCCCCAGGACACCATCCGTAGTGTCATTAGGAGCATGCCCCCACGTTGTCAGGCATGCGTACAAGCACGTGGGGGCCACACAAACTACTGAGAATCATTTTGAGTTGCTACAATGACATTTTAGCCAAATGGACCAGTGTGCTGCATCATTTTTTCACTTTCATTTTTGGGGTGTCTTTGATTTCCCCCCTCTATAGGGTGATCATTTTCATTTCTATCAAATGATGTGGCATCATTTTGTTACTAATACATCACCCACTTATTATCAGGAAACATATTCAAGATCATTTTTCCCCCAGTTTTAATTTTTTTGAGCAGTATATTTTATGGTGTGATGTCAACATGAAATTGTTACTACAGTCGTCCCACAAGTTGTACATTAAAATCGCAAACGAATGCCCTTATTCTCTGTCACTTCTCCCCCTCCCCATTAACTGACACTTTCTTCTTCTCATGTTATGCTTAGGCATTAAAAGTGAAACTCTCTACGCTGACTGCCGACACCAACAGAGGGCAGAGTGAAGATGAGGAAGGCAATGAGTCGGCTGCATTGGGCAGAGTACAGCGTTCGTTGAATGACCTCATTGCTTTGGGTCATCGCAGCTCTCAGAAACTCCAGCAGCCACAAATAAAGGTCAGTTTTCTTCACATCACAGCCATTTTTCACAAGACAACCCCTTCAGTAGCCATTTTAGACCATTTTGACTGATCTTTCAAAACACACAGAATACTCTGTGTTCTATGGCTATATAGACGTGGAGCCTACCAAAAGAAAGATTTGACTTAGATTTCATCGGGAAAAAAAAGTTTGTTTCTACCTTTTTCCATTCTTTAGCAATCAGCAGTAGAACATAGGTAAGTTTGCTTTTGTGGCAGCTCAATTATCTGAACAACTTTACCAACATAACACAAAAAATGGGTTGTTTTACATCGATTTATTAACAAATGTAACACCATGAGCTATTTATTTATAATTGTTACATTTGGAACTGAACTATGTGTGCGCATGTGTGCGCACGCGTGTATGCGTGTGCGTGTGCTAAAAATTCCCTATGTGTAACCTTCTGCATGCTACACGCCTCCACGCTCTCTAACGTCCTACTTCCTGTCATGTATGATGTGTGATTTGGCCATTAACATGAGCCTTGCCGAGCACTTATCGAATGCTCTTCTGCCACCTTGTGGCCGGTTTTAAGGCTTGAAGTTCATCATCACCTCTTTTTGCCTCTTGGGCAAAAAAATGTAAAAGATGTGTAAATATGTTGTTGGGATGGGCCGTTCAGGATTATAAAAACATATAAATACGTCTTTGGTATTGTGCCATTTTGCGACTTGTGGTTCCCCAAATCCCCACATTTTAGTGATTGTGGAGAACGTAGTTATGTGTACCAACTACGTTTGTTTGTCGCACAACTTAGCTGCCGATTGGGGTGGGGTATACATATTCTGCTCACGTGCGAGACCTAGGTCACTTCCTCCACTCGCAATTTTTTACAACAGACCTTCTAAGACATAGCAACAGTGACATAGCCAAGAGAGCAAAAAACAAATAGACATTGATAAATACAAATAAAGATACAATAAAGCATATAAAAGAAGGCCGTAGGCACCAATGCAGCTTTTTATACCGAAGTTTCCATGTGAAAACGGCCGTACGGGCAACACACGACCGACTTACTCGACAGGCATGGAGCATGTAAGAAATATCTGAATGTGTCTTGGCTGCACTTACGTATGTGTGGTGCACGTGTGGCGCACGCCACACATACGGAGTCCGCAAGTGCAACTCACAAATAACATTGACATTTTGCCCAAACCTGACACCAACACGTACGAAAGACACACCTTGGCCTTATGGACGCCACACAAAGACGTGCCAAGTGCGTTGGTTTGTCTTGCAACCTGAAAAAAAATGCAAGCGCTCGTAGAGTTGTTTGACATGACAAAGAACCCCTGCAGCCCGTCTACAGCTCCAACATCACCACGTCACACGGACACCTTCTGTGCTTTTCGTGCGTGTTTTTTTTTCACGTAGTCTGGCCATAGGAGCTCGTACGACCGGTTGTGGCCTAGCATGTCTCGTTGTGATTGATGCATTTAGTGTGACTTCAGGCTAGCAGTGTCAGAATAGTTTCCTGTGGCTGTCCTATTCGCCGTGGAAAAAAATGAAATGATCAGCGCTGAGTTGTGTCAAGCTCAGTATTGCGGTGGAAAAGGGTCTGTGTTTTGTTGCTGTTTAACAACAAAGCCACAAACTGTCTTGTTTGTTTTTGTGTTTTTTTCTACTTTTTCCAGGAACTCTGGTTTTCATTATTGGAGACATTGATGGCACCTCAAAGACAAACGACAGCGAAACACATATCTGAAGGTAATCAAGCACACATAACCAGTAGATGTATTGCTGTTGCTGAGTACTATTGTGATCAGGTACTGTATGTCTCTAAAAACGGTTTTGACTGTGACCTTCACTCAGAGCCTTTTATTGTTACTAACTCAATCATACACATTGGGTGACGTCAATTGCAGGGTATTGTCCATGAAATGCTATTAGCCATGCATAACAACACAAAAGGCCTGCTAGTCCAACTCATTTTACCTTCAACTCAAACGGATGGCTCTCATTTCCACCAGCAATTGTCAAAAGCTCAAAGAGCAGAAAAAATGTAGTATTTGACCTCGCGGATGTGAGTCGGCAGTTCCAAGTCCGAGGCCATGCTTTCAGTAGCGCTGAAAACAATGCTTTTGTGTATTTTCCAGTGTTAAAGGAGCTGACAATGAGAGTTTTCAACAGTATGAGTAGCTTTATTTCCCTGCCTGCCATCATCCAGCTGGTACTGCAGGTGTGTATCTGTTTTTTGCTTTTCAACTTGATGTATTTATAGATGAAACAAAAGAAGATAAAATGCTATAGCTACTGAAATGTGTCGTTCTGGTGTCACGCTATTGGCTGATTTGCTTTTTACATGTCTGACATGATAGATGAAATACACAGTACATGCTGAAAGATGTTTTTCTTTACAGTGCTTGTAACATGTACAGTACATATGCCTTCTCCCAGATAATTCATACAGTCTGTCAAACATTTTGAACATTTCCCAAAATGTTACATTTCTTTTGCAATGTAGCAAGCGACAGCAACTGACTGTCGGGACGAAGCCTCCGTTTTAGGTGTGCATACAAGTCGTCTGTATTTCCCTGCTTCCTCGTCACTACTTTCGAACAAATGCGGCATCTCGTTCGTGTGTGTTCATGCTCGCCTTGTTCATTCTGTTTGAAACAGAAATATTCCCACACGGGGGATGTGGCACTATCGCTTTTGTGCTGTCATTCATGTTGGCGTACGCTGGTTCACGAGGCTAATTTGCTTCTAGCCAAGGTAGCCCCGCCTCCACGGACAGGGACTCTCTCAGTTCATTCCACTGTAACAGCAACGCGCACAGACAGCTGCAAACAGCTTTCGTCCAGCCTGAAAGAGAGATGAGGTGTACAAACACGAATCCATACACATGTCGATTTATTGACGCCGGCAAAATCGACGTCTGTTTTTTTTTGTTTTTTTTTTATTGTTCGATTAACCTATTAGGGCCGCACGGTGGTCTACTGGTTAGCGCGTTGGCCAACACAGGAACAGTCTGGAGATGGGGAAGACCTGGGTTCGATTCTCCCTTGGGCATCTCTGTGTGGAGTTTGCTTGTTCTCCCCGTGTGTGCGTGGGTTTTCTGGGTACTCCGGCTTCCTCCCACATTCCCAAAAACATGCATGTGAGGTTAATTGGCGACTCTAAATTGTCCGTGAGTGTGAATGAGTGTTTGTCTATATGTGCCCTGCCATTGGCTGGCCACCAGTCCAGGGTGTACCCCGCCTGTTGCCCGAAGTCAGCTGGGATAGGCTCCAGCATGCCCCCGCGACCCTAATGAGGAGAAGCGGTATCGAAAATGGATGGATGGATTAATCTATTATTGTGACAGGCCTAAAAGTTGCCATTCTAGACAAACCTGAAATTTTGTTATGTATATAATTATGGCTAGCATTTGACCACCACTGTGTGTCCTACAGGACCCCCTTTATGGAGAAGGACAAGTTGCAGAGTTCCATGGTCTTCTTCTTGGGATGCTTGACACATTCAACTATGAACAGGTACAATAGAACTGTGTGTCACGGCCATATGACGTTAGCTCAGTGCAAGTCGTGAGGCTAAAAGTAATCCCTCGCTCATGGTGGTTAATTGGTTCCAGACCCGACAGTGAACAGTAGGATTCCTTATTTATAAATTGAATATTTTCCTAGTTAGCGCATAGAAAACCTGTTTACCACCTTCTAAATAAATAACACCCCTTTGCACTCCTATTACCCAATATAGTAAACATAAGAGAAGAGAAGTAAGATATAAATAAGACCTGTGCTTGCGTGTATTGCTATAAATGGGGGGTGGACAGGAAGTGACATCGGGTGTTCAGGGTTAAGTTTCGGCATGGGTTACGGCTGCAATAGTTACCCGTGTTTTTAGTAGGTATTATTAGCTATATTGTTTTATTAGGGATTATTGTGCCTGTTGCGACCTCATTTAAAGCTGCAATAAAAGCCTGTTGTTCCGCCGATCAAGTCTGGTGCTTGTGTGTCTCACACCCAACAACAAATGGATGTCATTTTTAGAGCAGTTTTAAGCCATAAAAACAACAGTAGATAAGTAGACAAATAACCTGGGTCTCTTGGAGAGAGCCACGTACCAGGGCTTTGAAGCTAAACATATCATTTTCTTTCTCTTTTCTCATCAATATTTGTTCCCGCTTGTGGCTCCACATCCACCTCTGCGTTTCCTATCGAACAGGACATGTGCATGTTAATCATGCGCCAAAAAATAGCAACGTTAAAGGAAATTTCAGGCGTTAACTTTGACAGCCCGAATATAAAAGCATAAAACCTTGTTGGAGGTGTTTTAATAGCAGCCTTTCTAGGCGGAATAGGTGTGTCCCATTGCTTGCATTAATTACCTGCCTCTTTTTTTTTAGCTGTTCTCATAGCTTTAGAGCGCACAGAAAAGAGAAAGGTGTGTGTTCATGTCTCACACAAGGGTTGTGGATGACGGGCAAGGTGTCAGGTAGTGAGGTTTAACAAACATACGATGGCAACATGCACACTGCACCTGTGTTTGCTTATTGTGTTGTTGGAAGTCAAATTAAAAAGTATTCAAACTTGTAAAAGTTAATGAACTGTGTTATGTTTTGCGGGCTATCCAGACTGTTTTTCTTTAGGGTGCGGGGGGGCGTTTTTGATAGTAACGGTTGCCGACCCTTTGAAGAAAAATCCCTGCACTTTCATAAAAATAGGGAAAAGCTAAATCACTGCTAACTGCCTGGTCTCATGAACCTGCACAAATCCTAACCTCGTCTGCACGCCATCAACACCTTCAAACTTGAATAAAGGTCGGCCACGTGTGTCGTATTACTCTCAGTTGGACTTGTTTATGCTGTATGAGATTGAAACCATAGATCTGTACTACATGAATGAAAAGTACAGAACATTTATCAATACAGTCATTTGTGGTTTGTATTGTAGACATTGTTTGAAACAACCACTCGTCTGTTGAATCACGACCTCCACTGGTCGCTGGCTCATCTGCGCACGGCTGTGACAAAGGGACTCCACCCAAGACAAGACTACTGTCACATCTGCATACAGCAGTACAAGAGATGGCAGAACCCAACAGAAGAGATCATCATATTCAGGTACGGCTAGAGAACATATTCATATACTGCAATCCCTTGTTTATGGTGCTTAGTTGGTTCCAGACCCAACAGTGGTCATGAAGTTCTGTGAACTAGGATTCCTTATTTCTAAATAGTTAGAGCATAGAAAACGTATTGAGTGTGTGTTGCTATAAATGTGATCTGGTGATAGGGGAACTGAGTGTGGGGTGGACAGGAAGTGTGGGGGTTCAGAGATGAGTTTTATCTTGATATGGGTTACGGCCACAACAGTAGCCCGAGTTTCTATGACTTCTTTTCATTAGGCATTATTGTGCCTGTTGTGAGATCATTCAAAGCTGCAATAAAAGCTTGGTGTTCCGCCCATCAAGTCTGCTGCTTGTGTGTCTCACCCAACATTACAGTAACATTACTGACACCTAGTGGCCAGTGTACAATACATATCATCACAGCGTCTTTGAATGCATCGTCTGAATGCCTTATAATTGTATTTCACGTCATTTAGATATTTTTATGCTTGGAAATGCTTCATTTAGGCAAAACATTTGCTTCAATATGCATATATTTTGACTAATAATGGATTGTATTTGACCATGAAACAGTATATAAAATAATGATTTTTTCTTTTTTTTTAAACGGGATATACTGAAGCCCTGAAAGCACATTCTCAGTTACAAATGCACGCACATATATGCACGTGCATATACATGCATTCATGCATACGTATAGACATGCACACGTATACACACTCACAGTACGTATGTACTTGCCCACATAACTCGTATGATATTGTCGTGTTGTTATTTTATAATAGTGATGTTGATGTTGGCAATAAGAATACTAACAGTTATTTTTAATATTTTTATTGTTATGGGTAATATTTGTATTGTTAGTATTTGTATTTGTTGTTGTATTGACTCCCCTCGTTTCCTTTCCTCTTCTTCTCTATCCTCTCCTGCGCCGCTCCAGACGCTGCAAATTTGCATCACAATAAAACATCAAACAAAGATCAATACAAACTATCTAACAGGAGAAGAGTATCTTACACTTTTCCCTGGCAGAACAAATTTGTTTTGCATGTAAGGGCATCTAGATCAACAATACAATTTGCCCTATTGACTGGACAGGACACGTTTAAAAAAAAAAAAAAAAAAAAAAAAAAAAAAAAAAAAAAAAAGACTAGATGATTGCAATGTCTGAAGACATTGCGTGTGAATGCCAAGGCCTAATGAGATGGGGTGAAAACAAAACTCAGCAAAAAAGGAATAATAAAAGGAAAAAAACAACCTAATTATATGTGATGTATAAGAGTATTCAAGACTATGACATCTTGAAAGACAATATATGTATGATGTATGTTAAACGTATTAGGTTAAATGGATGTTACATGTTATAGGTAGCCGTAATGTCTGGATTGTGCTGAGCGATTTGATGTTGGAATTGTTGAAGTACTTGATTAATTAAGATCAAAGGAATATCCTTAAGTGAATTAGTTTTCTGGAAAAATAGGCATTTTGGGAAAAAATTCTAATTTTTAAATGTGAAAAATAGATATCCCTAATTGTGAAAAATGTTACAGTATTGGAGGAACAAAGATCAAAGGAAATTACAGTAATTAAGATCAATGGAAAAGTTGTCATTTTTGGGATGTTAGTTTGAAGCCCTGGATGTGTGGAATGTTTTCATGCTGGAAGTTTGAAAAATGACCCATTCATTTTCAATGGGAAAAATCCTGTGGAATTTGGGGATTTTTGGAAAATCTGGGATTTTTTTTAAAAAACTGAAATGGTCGCATAGGATTCCCGAACGAGCTGAACAATTTGATGCTTGAATGGTGAGAATCGGTGAAAAAATGAAGGAGGAGTTAGCGGACAAAAAACGGCGGAACAAATAAAAAAAATCGTGGAGAAACTCGTATTCCATTCCATTTTTTTTCCATTCCATTTTCCTCCGCTTATCCGGATGCGGGTCGCGGGGGCAGCAGTCTTAGGAGGGAAGCCCAGACTTCCCGGCCCAGACTTCTTCTCGTATGGCATTCACACAATAATAAGTCCTTGCTAAGTGATTACCGATGTCTCTTTGTGTGTTTCTTGTCAGTTGTGGTCACCCATACCATGTCCAGTGCCTGCAGCAGCACGACTGCGGGCTGAGCCATGCTTCAGAGCAGCAACAGCAGTGGAGTTGCTATAAGTGTTCTACCAGTCATAGTGGAAGTAGCAGACAGTATATCACAGCGAAGAAAACCCGCAGCACATCTCTTGCACAGGTTTGTCCACACCGCAAGCCCTTTGCAATATAACATTCTCTGGATGATTTATTTTATGTTTGTTTGTTTTTCTTTTAGACTCGTCTTTCATTGGTGCAACACGATGAAGATCGTAGAAAGAAGGTAAAAGTGTATAAAATCTTTTAGCAGACGTCTTTTAGAAAGAAGTCATTTAAAACTCATCAAAAACATACTACAGGAGGTGCTCGGGTTACGTGCCAGTTGTGTTCCTGTGACGCAGATGTAGGTCATGCTTAGCATGAGTCAGAACTTACACCTAATTGAACTCCTAAGTCACTCACACTGTAAACACAACACATGAAGGACACATCATATACAGTCACAAAACCATGACATGCAAGATTTACAAAAAACATAAAAAAATATAGAACTTACTTTTACTTTTATCGTACTTTTATCTCTGTCACTGGAAGGGGCGTTGCAAAGGAGGGAGACACAGGCTTAGGTTGAAAAAAAATTCACATCCACACTGTGCCAGAGACGGGAGGGGTTCACTGGGTGAAAAGGATGTAATACACAAGGCACACCTACGTGTGGCGCTGTAAACAGACACGCAGACGGAACCACGTGACACACTAAACCATAGAAGAAGAAAGAAGTCCTTCAGACTTACGATGAAGTGGAATTACTTCTACGAGTCAATTTGGAGAAAAAGACAACAAAATATCAGGACAATGTTGACTAGGGTGAGTCACGTCTGTCCAGCTTTTCAGATATTATGTTGGCTTGTCATCAAAGCTTACTTCTGGTCACCTGACAGCAACCGGTCTGTGACGTCATCGTTTCTGAACATGAACACGACAAGCCGGCATTTTCAGATTTTCCCACACTGGAAGCCGTTTCCAAAAAATACCGTTTCAGGGCAACCAGAACGCTGTTTCGGTGTGGATGAGAGGATGAAACCATAAAATACTTTGCCATTTTGACCTGAAAATGTTTCCTTGTGGATAGCCCCGTAATGGGAGGAAGTCCACTACACTGCTTAGTTCTCACTGTCCACTTCATAGGAGCAGATCCTTTCACATGTTCAGATGCCATCTTTATCCTTCATGATAGTTGTGGCATTGGAGCAGCTTGGACCGGCCATGCAGCCACTTTCTGAGCATTTTTAATTCCACTTAGCTTTCCTTTTCGTTGACGCACTGTTTGACTGTAGTTGGATGCTCATTCAGTTGTTTAATTTTATAGGAAGAAAAGCAGATGACAGACATGACACAAACCTAAAGTCATTTCAAATGGCAACTTTCTGGCTTCAAGAAACACTAAAAGAAACTATGGAAGAAAAGTAACAGTTACTTTTTTAGCTCAAGCAGAGAGAAAACATTTTGGAATCACTCAATTCTGAGGAAAAAAATGATTAAATTACCCTGTAAAGTTTCATTCTGTTAAGAGCTGACTAGAATTTAACAATAGAAGTACTGTAGAATTAAACAATGGACGCATTGTCACTTGAATTTTGCACAGAAAGGTTGCTTGGCAACCTTATCAAACCTGCTACAGTTTTTACACTAGGAAGCACACACACATACCCTTGACTGACACAAGGTGGCGCCAATTAGATGTAGACATATAGCCACACACCACTCATCCACTTGGGGAACTCAAGAACAGCACAACAGAACAGGCATTTTGTAGTTGGAGGCTTCTTCCTTGTCCCATGGGATGGGCTGGAGTCCAGCACTGAGCTTTGTGACATCTTCCAGACAATTACTTCATTCAAGATTGACCGACTGATCTCTTCTCGGGATAAACGAACTCCAGCGTTTCAACTCTGCATCAGATTAGATATGCTAGCTAGTCTGCAGTTAAAAAGGAATGATCACACCTTGGAGAGCTGTTGCACGGAGTGGACTGACATGAATCATGGCTCCAACACAAAGGAGAGGATTATCAAAGAAGGTTCAATAAGATTCAAGAAGGTCAGTCGTCATGCAATGTTGCAAAGATGCTGCGTCTAAAATCTGGAAGTACAAGCGACATGGGAAGGTTGTTAAAGGCGAGCATACTCGAGAGGTAACGCTACGTATTGGAGCTGCCGCCACTGCTGCTGTGTTTTTGTTTTTGAGTTTGTAAAAGTTAACGCTAGGTGTAGCGTTCCTTTCTATGTTGCTATGAGAAATCAATGCACCCAGGAAGGAAGTTCCCAAAATACTGTAAGTATTCCATGTTATCATGAATGTACCTGTTACTACATGCTCACAGCACGGATAGAAAACCATAAAACCTTGTTGGAGCTTTTTGGAGGTATTTTAATAGCAGCCTTTCTAGGCGGAATAGGTGTGTCCCATTAGGTGCATTCTTAGCTTCCTCTTTGTACCTATTTTTTATATCTTTAGAACACACAGAAAGAAGACAGATGTGTGTTCATGTCTCACGTAAGGATTGGGGATGGGCAAATTCAAAAAAAAGTGCACTTTTCCTTTCAAGCCAGGAATGAAATGAATTTTGTGTCATGTCTGTGATTAGATTTTTTTTCGACAAAATGAAACAACTGAATGCGCATCCTTCGAGACCAGTGATTCCTTCCTTTTTGCCTGGTCTTCCACCACCAAACACGACACGTCGTAACACGAGGGTCACCTGTAAATTTATTTGAGAACCAAATATTAAGTTCATACCTTTTATTTTGGAATCCAGGTGCTGGATGAGGCAACGTTAGACTTTCAACAAGGCCAATCATGGGATCAACTACGTTGTTTATACAAAGGACCATCAAGGGTAAGTCGATACCCAGACTTGCCGATCTACAGCCACCTCCTCTGGTTCTGCTGCGGGGACATCA
The DNA here is from genome assembly GCF_027744805.1 of Dunckerocampus dactyliophorus. Classification (NCBI taxonomy): domain Eukaryota; kingdom Metazoa; phylum Chordata; class Actinopteri; order Syngnathiformes; family Syngnathidae; genus Dunckerocampus; species Dunckerocampus dactyliophorus. Next base: position 3,209,095 of record NC_072831.1, read on the forward strand.
ACGTGCCCCCGGTCTAGCTATGAGTAGTCACAGTCTACGGTCTACGGCATGGGTTCTCCTCCCGGTCAGCCCAGAACACATCACCTGTAGTAGTGGACCTTTGCTTCAGTGGAGACTTGACTTGGTCTGTGTCACAGTTGGCTTGGGAAGGCCCAGTATTCCTCTGGTGGAAGTATAGAACATATAGCCAGAGACATGGAGGTCTGCTGTTGTCACAGCCTGGACGGCAAAAATGGGAAGGTGATTGATTGACACTGCCATATACGCATTGTGTATCACATGGAATATACAAATGACATCTTAGGCTATGTGATCTTTATTCTGTACAGATTGCACATGTTCAACATTAGCGACCGTAATCCCAACACGATGCTCGACATCGGAACATCAACATCAGGTTGTCCCTGACATGATTCATCAACTTTGCTGAAATACAGTATGTTATATATTGTTTGTAATTATCTTCTACATTGTTCCATTTTTGAAAGCGAACGGTAAATTTGCAAATATTACATTTATAGTTCATGACACCAGTGATGACGAGCTAGCTCTCGCAGCTCAGGCTCATTCCCGGAAGTGACCCCGTCAGTGAACCATCACTCAATAAACATGGCGGTGTACGAGACAGAGGATGTTTACAGTGATCATAGCCAAGATTTGAGCGATGTGGCAATAGTTTTGGAGAAGGAAGAAACTTTTGGAGATGAAATAGAGAACTTGCAGAACATGGATTTAAGCCTTAAGACACGGAGATGACGATTGGTCACCTTCAAAACACAGAATGGTAAGTGTAAATTACTCTGGAGTTGCTTATCCTTCAATTACTCTTTTAAGTTGGCTTCTTAATGAGCGTAAAGGGATTTTAATGTACATGTGGCCTCGTGTCGATGACGAATGTTTGCCGTCACTGCCTGCCCACAGTAAATACAGACCTGATCAAAATCTTAAGACCAGTCGAAAAATTGATAAAATTTGCATTTTGCACATTTGGATCTTCATGAGGTTTTAAGTAGAGCTACAATATGCAAAACAAGCAGGGGGAGTGAGACAAAAAGCATTTTGAAAAAGTAATTTATTGAAAACAACCATTAAACTGAAATAGGCTGTTTATCAGCTGATCAAAAGTTTAAGACCACAGGCTATAAAAAATCAAAATCTGCTCAAAATGTTGATTTTCTGTCAGGCATTCCCCCTGTCATGCCCTCCTGATGGTAAAGCTAAGAAGCTTTCTCTTTTTCAACGTGGATTGTGGAGCTGCATAAGCAAGGCCTCTCGCAGCGTGCCATGGCTGCTGAGGTTGGGAGCAGGAAATCAGTCATTCTACATTTTTGGAAAGATCATATTGTATCTCTATTGTAGCTCTACTTAAAACCTCATTAAGATCCAAATGTGCAAAATGCAGATTCTAGCAATTTTTCAGCTGGTCTTAAGATTTTGATCATGTCTGTTTATGGCTGTGGAAAGATGTTTATACAACATGTATAATGCTTTGTAGCCTTGTGGATCGTGGACTAGTGTTTAGTAGACATTATGTAAACAAAACATGACTTACTCTGTTCTGTGCTAACTTTGACCTAGTGGTCATTCTCCCTTGCTGTGATGCTTTTTCGTGTGTACTGGTGGAATAGCATCCTTTTGGATCCATTTGGAAAAGAAAACAAACTCACAGTAGCCCTCGGATCATGTAAACATCCAGCAGCAACACAAGATTTTGGCATGACTACTATTTTGATTAAAAATATACTGAACCAAGTCAACCATCTAACTCGAGAAACATCTGCTTTAGCTGAGGGGTGTCACCGTGATGACCTCACTTCCGGAAATGAGGCTGAACTGTGAGAGCAAGGTTGTCATGGTTGACAATGTAGAACATAATTACAAACAAGTTATAACATATTTAAGCCAAGTTGATGAATCATGTCAGGGACCCTTTAAGATCCGTGCTGAGCGTTGAGTTGACAGCCCAGGCTTTTAGCTCATCACGTGACTTGCATTCCAAAGGCCACGGTGGTGCGCAAACCCGGGGGGTTATATGATGTAAGGACGGGGAGCAGCATAGCTGTGTCATCTCAGGTTTTCAAAGTACGGGGCACCTCGGGGGAAAGGAAAGGAGTACAAGTAGAATTGGGCAGAAAATGCCATAAAAAGCTGCAGCTGCTCCCTAAAGCCACTAGATGGCTTCAAAGGCTGGTAGATGACTCAAGCTCAGGTGTAGTATTATGGATTGTGAGGTGTGAGCATAGCTAACCATATGGCAACCCATTGAGCAAAACCAATAACAAGAACCAAGACAAGAATAGCCTTGATGTTTGATTAAATGTTGGGATGTAGATCTATCTACTAATGGCTACTTTGTTTTCTCTTCCCCAGTTGTCCATCCTGGCAGAGCTCTCTCTCTCTCGTTCCAATGAGAAGGCAGGGCTTCTCATTCAGGCTCATCCAGGACAAGACCCTTTCAATCTTAAACTATCACCTCCACCTGTGTTGGAGGAATGACACCAAAACAATAGTTTAGCTCTTGATCAGGAGGACGAGATGAGCAACAACACTGAACAGGATGCCTCTTTGTTGTCGACGATGCAATATGCATCTAGATATGCGGCTTAAGATACCATTCATACATGATAGATTTTAAAAACACAACCATTCCATACAAACATTTGTTGATGTAGACATCAAGCTTACATGATAAAATAAATAAGGCAATTGTATGAAAGTGTCATTCTTACAGTATTTTCAAATGTGCAAAAGAGCGCATCATATCCTCAAGCATGCTGTAAGGCAGGGGTCCCCAACTTTCAGGCTCAAAGATAACCATCCATCCATCACTTTCTATGCCGCTTATCCTGATTAGGGTGGCAGGGGTATTCTGGAGCCTATCCCAGCTGACTTCAATGATGACAATTGTAAGTAAATTTAAGCATCATATTTTATGTAAAAAAAAATACTGTTAGAAATCCAGTTAGAAATCCCCCAGTTTTTGCAGTTTTTTGCAGTTTTTGTTTTATGTGTGTCCCACTCTGTTGGACGGTTCTTGAGCACACCATCTAACTTTGTCCCACGGTGCACGGATAGACTACTATACTGTATTTTTTACCCTTTTTCTTTCACCTCATATTTGCTGCCAAATGCTGATACTGTGTGGGAATGCATAAAGGTAAGATTTGATGACCTTATCGAGTGCTAATGTGTATATTTGTTTTCTGAAAAACAAAGTCCAGGCTGGCGCTGGTGGATGGTGGCTCAGTATTCGTTGATTACTTTTAATTTGATGTTGTTCCTGTCTTAATTTTACACAATACATAATAGCCAGTGACTAGCTAGCGCACTGCTAATGCTAGCGTTGCTAATGCTACTTATATCCATGCTCATCTTCTGTCATGCTTAGCGAGAGAGCATGAGCGACAATCCTTTCTCTGGCAGCCAAGGCTCTCGCGTTGTTTAAGGGGCTGTCCACACAGAAATGTTTGCGGGTCAAAACGGCAAAGTATTTTATGGTTTCAGCCTCTCATCCACACGGAAACGGCGTTCTGGATGACATGAAACAGTATTTTTGAAAACAGCTTCCAGAGTGGGAAATCTTCTTGGATGGTTTGGTGTGTCACGTGGCTTCGTCTGTGTGTCTGTTCATAGCGCCACACGTAGGTGTGCCTTATGTATTGCATCCTTCATTCACAACCCTAGATGCTAGCCAAGTACTGTATAGCCAAATGGATGAATGAAGACTAGATCTGATTTGTTTGGCTTTGTTTTCCTGTCCCAGCTGCTGCGTCCATGTTCATTGGATCACTTCCATTCTCTTCTGAACTCTCATAAAATGTTATATTGAAATATACTCGCTCAGTTACGTGTTGGCTAGATTGAGACATGATTCATACTATATTGCAACAAACATGAACATCTACCAAGCCAGAATAGCAAAGATCGTATTGTACTTATGGATGTAACAATTACCGGTATTAATGATTTTTTTTTTGTTGTTTTACAACTTTATTTCGACTTGATTTGTTTCTCGTAACATTACAACTTAAAAAAAACATCCTGTTTATTTCATGTTTTAACAATGACAATACTGCATTGAAACAGTCACACATAATAGTAGTAATGAAATGATTATCCATGATAGTGAACAGAATGAAAAGTACTGTAATGCACATCATTGTAAAAAAAAATATATATATATATATATATATATATATATATATATATATATATATATATATATATATATATATACACACACATATATATATACATATACATATACACACATATATACATATACACACATATATACACATACACACACACACACACACGTACATATAGTCATACTGCTGATATCACCGTCGCTGTAATAAAACCAACAACATAATAACACCCTGGTTAACTCAGTGAGTAATGTGGGGAAGTACGTATGTACTGTGAGTGTGCATATGTACAGGTATCTCTGTATGTGAGGAAGACTTCATATATTTAAAGGTGCAAGAATGTGTGGGCGTGTAATTGTCACTGAGAATGCATGAAAGGAAAGGGGCCGCCTTCCACCTCCCAGAGAGCCCTGCCCCAAATAGCCAGGCCGGGCCCCGGCCGCCAGAAGGCCACCAGGCCCACAGGGACAGGCAGCACAAAGATCAGTGCCCCAAGAGCCAGCCCAGAGAGCCCCCCCCCCCCCGAGAAGACCAGCAAGGGGCCGAAGAGAGGTAATCCCAGCCAAGGACAGGGCGCCGGCGGGCCGGAGGACTGCCAACCCCTGAGACCAGCGAGAGATCACACCCCACAAAGGCAGACGGGTAGCGGGGGCCACAAACCGGCAGGCCCAGAGACGCCTCCACAACCGGAAAGAAGCCCGCCCGCGCCGGAAGCGCCAGATCCCACCCACCGCCACCCCCACCCCCAGGGAGCGGAGCCCGGCCCGACCCCCGACACAGGGCCGCCCCGCCAATGGATGCAGGAGGCACACCCTCCACCCACCCGGCGGAGGCACGGGAGGCAGAGTTGTATCACCCAGCACCCGACCCCACGGAGCAAACCCCTGTATGCCCCCCCCCCCCCCCCCCCAAAAAAATAAATAACTAAACTAAATAAATAAATAAATAAAAGTACACACACGCACGCACATACACACTCCTACGCACCCACACGCACGCACATACACACTCCTACGCACATACACACTCAAGTTCTGATTCTGATATCAACCGATACCAGTATATGTAACACAGATACTTTTTATATCTTTATCCCTACCAAGCAAGATCAACGAGCTGACAAAGAACGTAAAGACCTTCAGGGACTGCAGCTTATTGGCATCACTGAAACTATCTCTATTTTATCTGCAAGTGTGTTTTGTTTTGTGTGGTGTTTTTGTTTCTACTAAAATAAATTATTCCAAGAAAGTGGCCCATGACAGGAGAATGCCATGTACTAGAAAGAACAGAGGGGGCGCCAATGCAGTACGATTGATGCCGACTGCCATTGGCAGAAGAAGAAAAAGTCTGTGTTGTGGTTTGACTTGCAATCAAGATGGCGACGCGCAGTTACTTTCCATCACTTAGCAGACTGATGTTTGCTGTAAAGGTGAGAAAAGTTAGCAGATTGCGTGAATGAACACTTGTGTTGAAGAGCTTACTTCATCAGCTCCACGACTGTAGTCGGACAACATGTACGCATGCCAACTCTTAAGTAACGGAGTTGTATTGTCGCAAACATGATCATGTACTGTGGTATCTCATCGCATATAAGGTTGATATATTTATTTATTTGTATACATATGTGCGTGAGCCAATTGTTCCAGCTGACAAGTAAATGACAACGTGAATTGCCGCGGTTGTGATGGACGTTGTCCCCAAATGTGCAGCGGACAATGTGTCCTAATGACCTACGGTGAAAGAGAATATGTCTTACCATGTTACTCTGATGCGTTGTATTTGTACATCAATGCACGCTTACAACCACACTACTAAACATTTTACTAAGTTAACACCAATCAACCAATGCAACTTTCATATTTTTGTTTGTTAATGGAGCTCAGTAGTCTGCTGGTGGAGCAAATGTTGCCTTTGTGTGTCGGAGAGTAAATACACTGGCTTGCTAATACATTTCATTTGATGAATAATAAATCAATCAGCTTAATGTTAACAAACAATGAAATGACACAGGCATGGTGTTTTGCAGCGTTGTCCCTTCCAGTGTGGATGGGCACAGTACTCCACCGCCCCCAGTCCCAATGAAAAGGTAATCAATGTTTCTTTTAACTCAAGAAAAAACATCATTGCTTTATGAGTACAAGGCATGTCGCTCGATGTTAGTCTCGCCGCTTCATGCTCCCAATTTCAAGTCATGCTGTTTTGTTGTTGAATACGTATTATTAGTAAAAAAAATATGCATTTTTAAGCAAATTTGATGTATTTTTTTGCCTAAATGAAGCATTTTCAAGCGTAAACACGGATAAATGAAGTAAAATACAAATATTAGGCATTCAGAAGACACATTCAAAGAGGTTGTGATGATATGCGGTGCACTGATCACTAGGCGTCAGTAATGTTACTGAAATGTTCGGTGAGATAGACCAGCACCAGCAGGGACAACAGGCTTTTTTTATTGCAGCTTTGAATGATCTCACAACAGGAACAACAATCCTTAACATGAGCTACTGCTGCGGCCGTAACACACGGCAAGCTAAAACTCAACTCTCAACCCCTGGTATCACCTCCGGTCCGCCCCCCCACTCATCTCCCCATCCACCTGAACACACCAACACATACAAGCACGAGTCTTATTTATGTCTTATTTTCTCTTATTATGTTGGTTAATATGAGTGTAAAGATGACTATAGGGGTGTTATTTCATGTCTAGAGGGCTCTAATAATGTTAAAACCCGTATTTAGAACTTTGTAAACAGGTTTTCTATGCTCTAATGACAATATTCCATCATATAATTTCTAAGGAATCCTTCTTGGCACAAATTCACTTATCATTAATTAACCGTGATAAACGAGGGATTACTGTAGTGCTTTTCATTCTTAAAACTGACTTTCACCCAAATATGCCACGAGGTATGTCATTAAAGCGCATAACGAGCCAGCGCTGTCATACATTTCACATTGGTTTACCTTTTGCTTGACAAGCACCTGCCAAAGAAGTCTTAATCTCTAAGAAATAGAAAGAAATATTACCGCAGTTTGCAGTGACTCAATGTTTGTTCCTTTCTGTTGTTTCCGTCCCACAGACGTTTGACAAGATCCTAATAGCAAACAGAGGAGAGATCGCCTGCAGGGTAGGAGCGACTGGAACACTTTTAATCATGGAACTCGAGCTGCGTCTGACCGACTGTGGAACATATGACGACACTTACTACTTCACATGGAAAGAAAGAAAAAACACGTTTGCAGAAGCCATTGTCGTTGAATTTAAAAGCTAACAACAACCCCTCCTCAAATGTCATGTGTATTCAGTGCAGTGATGTTTGTGAATGACTATAAAGTGAAACCCTGAAGCTAACGCACTTGCTGTGTCTGTGCTACGTCAGGTGATCAGGACGTGCAAGAAGATGGGCATTGGGACGGTTGCTGTTCATAGTGATGTGGACTCCAATGCTGTGAGTTATTTCCTGTGTGTTGAGTCGGCTGGATGGTCAGGTATCAAAACTCCGTTGCACGTCGGACTTGGATGTAAGTTAGCGACTCCAGACTAACTCGCTTTACTGGGTTTTACTGGATGCTGTGCGGGGGGGTCCTGCTTGACACGACTCTGCAGCATTGGCAGAGGGTGTGTCCCTGCTATCGTGGGATCACACTCGTCAGCCTTCCTGGTAAGGTTTATTCAGGGGTTCTGGAGAGAGGGTCCGGCGGATAGTTGAATCTCACATTCAGGAGGAGCAGTGTGGTTTTGGTCCCGGTCGTGGAACTGTGGACCAACTCTACACTCTCAACAGGGTCCTCGAGGGTGCATGGGGGTTTGCCCAAACCGTCTACATGTGTTTTGTGGACTTGGTGAAGATATTGGACTGTGTTCCTTTAGGAATTCTGTGGGAAGTACTGCACAATTCCTAATTCAGGTGGTTCGCTCTCTGTGTGACTGGCGTCAGTTTGGTTGGCATCGCCGGCAATGAGTTAGAGTCGCTTCCAGTGAGGGTTGGACTCCGCCAAGGCCGCCGTTTGTCGCCGATTCTGTTCATCACTTTTATGGACACAATTTTTAGGTGCGAAATTGATTTTCAAATCAATATGTCGATACTTTCGATACGTCGTTGACTGATCGTAAGCAGAGCCATGTGTGACTTGTGAATGTTTTCATTCTGAAATAATGAATCATTTATTTGAATGATTTTATTCTTGAACCTATTTGCCTTTTTTATTGTTTAAAATGATTTTGCCCTTTTTTTTTCTCTTGTTGTATATTAGCTTGGCTATGTTGTAAATCCCGTTACCTCAATATACTTCAGGTTTTAAATGAAATAAATAAATAACTTAAATCAATTCTGATGAAGTATCGGATCGGTATCGCTGATACCAGCCTGAATTTGACTCAGTATCGGATCAGAAACAAAATCAGTGGTATCGCACATCGCGAGTGTGTATGTGGCCGTATGTTATGCTTGGCCCCGTCTGCTCATCACGCGGTTGAAACCCCCTGATTATTTTGGGTTCAGGGTCTCCATTGAAGCTCATTTTACTGGAATTTTTTGTGCGCAAGTTGTAAAAATTGCCTTTAAGTGTTCCTGTAGTATGAGCTGAACTTCAGAAATAAATGCCATGCAATAAATGTATGAAGATGCAGCTGACACTAGTAAGAGCGTGATGGTGGTGTTATCCAGCGTGGGCTAAGGTGCTGTCGTGTGTTTCCAGGTTCATGTCAAGATGGCAGACGAGGCCATGTGTGTTGGGCTCGCCCCCACTAGTCAGAGCTACCTCAACATGGAAGCCATTCTGGATGCTGTAAGAGCCACTAAAGCCCAAGCGGTAAGTATTTCGACAACACCCAGGGTCATAAATAAATGACCAAACGCTTTTGTCAGAGGTTTACATCATCCACCACGGCCACAGTATGACAAATCAATCAATAAATATATCAACAATGTGTGTATTAGCTGGGAAAGCTGTAAAGAAAGACACGAGCCACCAGAAAAGCAAACCTGACCTGGGCCTGTCCCAATAATACATCAGTTAACCACACGATAAACTAGAAAAGCACTCGGAGAGCACAGACCTGTGACAAGCGCCATGTGATTTACAGCATAAATATTTATTTGAGCTATTTAGAGTCCTTGACCATGAAAAAATACTATGGAAGGGTTTGAATGACTTAAAGAATGCTAACATGTTAACACCTAGCATGATAGCACTAAGTGTTTGTGTAAGTGCCAACCTCTAAAAATACTATACTATACTTAGTATACAGGCAATTGTTAGCATGCTAACGTTAGCATGTTAGCAAGTGTCTGCTTAGGTTCATATTCATGAAAATCGAAAAAAATGCTCGTATGCTCATGATAGCATGCTTTTTCCACGGGGTTAATACTGCGGCCCTGACCAGTGCCACTCATCATACACACATTGAAAAATGTACAGTTGATCCAAGTGATTGGTGTCGGCCGGTCTCAGTCATGGATGATTGGAATGATCGGAATCGGCAGCATAAAACCCTGATCGGAGCATCCTAATCGCAACAGAATCCTATGCCATTTTGTAATCCCAGTGGGTCACGTGATGCAGGCGCAAAAGAGAAAATATAGTTGAAAACTTCATGGGGGAAATCTCTCAGGCAATAACAATTATTTGCAAAGGATGGGATCATTCATTTCCAGTCCTGCAAAACTTAGTTCATTCTGACAAACACAGGATAAACTAAAATGGCAATGAAATCATTTTGCCAAATCAATTCGCACTATTAGAGTGTGCACCACCATACTTGTGGTCAAAGGTGTCATTGATAACCTCGTGATAGCAGGAAGTACTGATGCCCATGCTAAGATGGTGTAAAAATAATAATAATAACGGGGTTCAAAAAGGGACGTACTGCTGTGTTGAAACTTTCCTGTTAATTCCCGGAATTCCATGGTTTTAGCTGGCCTTCGAAAATATTCAAAGTGGGTTTAGGACTTTCTTATTATTCTTGGATTTATTAACAAAAACGAGAATGTTTAAAATGAAGATAATGATTTTGTTTTTCCATTTTATGAAGGTTCACCCGGGTTACGGCTTTCTTTCTGAAAACAAAGAGTTTGCAAAGAGACTGGTGAGTGCATTCCTAATTTATTTTAGCAATTCAATAAAGACAACAGGAATTGTTTGAAGTGATTATCTTGGACTATGCACTTGACTTGTTTCATCAACCTAAATAATAAACAAATCCATCTGCAAATCTCCTTAGATCTTTACTTTCCCAGTGTTCTGAGTATTGGTCAGACAAATTAGTCCAGTAATCCCTCGCTTATGGCGCTTCAGTGGTTTGGTTTCATTGGTAAGATTTTTGTAGTTAGAGCATAGAAAACCTGTTTATGACCTTCTAAATTAGTTTTTTTTTTTTAACATGATTAAAGCCCTCTAGACATGAAATAATACCCCATAGTCATCTTTACACACCTATTACATCATAATAGCAGAAAATAAGCCATTTAAGACATAAATAAGACTTGTGTTGGCAAGGGGAGCTGAGTGGAGGGCGGACAGGAAATGACGTCCATGAAACAGCATCGATCCATCCATCCATTTTCTATGCCGCTTATCCTCACTCGGGTCGCGGGGGTATGCTGGAGCCTATCCCAGCTGACTTCGGGCGAGAGGCGGGGTACACCCTGGACTGATCGCTGGCCGGTCGCTAATATTTTTGGAAAAACTGCGAAAGAGTGAAGCCGTGAAATTCAAAGTGCGAAGTGGCGAGGGATTACTGTAAATGCTGCCAACGAGACACGACATGCTGCAGTCAGTCATGATCACCAATGAGAAGTGTACTGTGATGGCCTCGTCAAGTTAAAAGACAAGTGCAAAAGGTTTGCCAGAGACCTCCGTGGCATCACACTAGCTGCTCGGAGCGTGTGCCCGAATACAGTGCACCTTGCTGGGCCACAGCAGGTGGCTCCACCTGCTCTATACTATGGCTCTCCTGATAGTAGTGATGTGGTCGTATAATGTCATGATGTTTGATTAGGACAAATCAACAGGTACAGTTGGTCACATCCCAATTTGTTCTTACCTCCAGATGTGCACAAACGACACTTAAATATAATTTTTTTTTAAAAGTAGCCTTCCAGTTTCAAAAAGTTATCGGTTATCTGTACCGTATAGGTCTTGAGAAGCAGAAAGTCATCAGAATCGTTTTGGAAAAAAAGATATAGTGCATCGCTAGTGTAAACCCAATTTTACTCACCACATCTTTTCTGTTATAGCTAATGACTTTTTGTTGTCCTGTGTGATGCTGCTTCAAGTGCCCGATGGGATTGGTCGTATTAAACTTCCCTGGTTCTGCACCACCACGGGAAACTTGTGCATGACACTTTTTGCACTCAGCTGCAGTGCCTTTCTCAGACTTTAACAAAACATACACACGGCCGACATCACTCCTACTCCTTGATGCTCTGTTACCACGTTAGCGCACGTTGTTGCTGCTGGATACGCGTGCTGGGGCGGAGTCGACTGCTTGAGATGAGTGCCAATATCGGAGATTTTAGATGTAAGATGATATAATCCGATACTTGTTTTTTTTCCGATATCGGATTGGGACACGCTAAAGATCTTCAACTTGCGGCGATGATCTCTCGTCTTGTAGTACATTATTTCCTTGCTCGCTACGGGAAGCTAACAAGCTAAGGCTATGTCTACATGAGCCTGGATCACATTTCTTCACTCCAGTGATAACCTCTCCAGCGTGTCCTAGGTCAGCCCCGGCTGGGCATACCTGGAACACATTACCAGGGGGGAGTCCGGACTAGATGCCCGAGCTACCTGAACTGGCTCCTCTTGATGTGAAAGAGCAGCGGCTCTATTGTGAGCCCCTCCTGAACAACCGAGCTCATCACGTGTCCATTATCTTTAAAATCAACGCACGGAACATCAGGAATGTTTTTGTGTTAAAAGGCACATCTACCGATGCAAAGAAATATTTAATTTTTACTGCCAAAAATAGCTCCTTCACTTCATTTCACTGCTAATATGGTTCAACAATGCTAGAGAGTAACAAAGATGGTATGTCTTTTTGTTTTCTAGGCAAAGGAGGGTGTGACATTTATCGGGCCAGACACTCATGCTATCCAAGCAATGGGAGATAAAATTGAGAGCAAGCTGATTGCTAAAGCTGCCAAAGTCAACACTATCCCAGGATTTGATGGCGTGGTCAAGGTATGGCAAAGCACCTACTTTGTGAGTGCCCGACTGTTACCCTTTTTACACGCTGACTGGTTCAGAGCAGCTTTTCAGAGCTTTTGTTTTCCATTGTCACGGTTCCACAAGGGTGCTGAACTGGTGCCGTAGTTTTTGTCCATGTTTTTATGGTTATTTCCAGCATACAATTGCACATTGGTTGTGGAGACAAGTGTTTTATTTTGGAGAGCTGAGACAGCTGTGTTTGATCACTGCTTTATGGTAACGTTCAAGAACAAATACTTACAGTACATTCCAGTAATTCTTCACTTGAATATTACACAAAATAATAACTACCATAAATTCCGGTATATACGCCACTACTTTTTTCTTAAACTTTGAATCCTGCGGTTTATACAGCCGCACGGCTAATTTATGGCTAAATTCTAATCTTGTGACATCTCCTTTACTTCAGAACTACTTCTAATTGTTTAAATACTGTGCCACTCATCAGTCTGTGAGGAAACAGTAGCTCTTTCACAAGCTATCAGTGTACTCACAACAAGCTTGTCAACCCATTGGATATCATTACAAATAACAGTATAACAACATTACAGTCGACTCACTTTGTCATCTTACAACGAACACCAAATTCATCACATAGCAACTTAACACTCAAAATGTATACCTGAGAGATATGCAAAAATGTACAAAAACAAGTTTAAACTGAAAAAAAAACCTCTTAAAGTTTTCCTGTAATGCAGGGGTCTCAAACTCAATTTCACTGGGGGCCAGTGGAGGTAGAGTCTGGGTGAAGCTGGGCCGCATCAAGTATTGGGAGTAGGGCTGGGAATCTCAGGGTACCTCACGATACGATACCATTCACAATACATCCATGTGATAACACCACTGTTAGTTCAGTGTTGGTGTTTACTTCCAAGTATGGAAGTAACACTGAGCTTGCCAGGATGTTGCGGGCTGCAGTTACACTACTCTTTGATGTCCAGTCGCGGGCTGCAAGATACGATTTGGTGGGTCGCAAATAGCCCGCGGGCCACGAGACCCCTGTACACATACAGTCCTGATCCAAATTAGAAAAATGTCAAGAATGTACGTTTGCACTTTTTGATTTAAGGAGGTTCTAAGTAGAGCTTCAAAATGGAAAAAGACGACATGGGAGTGAGAAAAAAAAGCAACTTATTGCAAAGAAGCATGAAAGTGAAATAACCCGATCAAACGTGTAAGACCATAGCCCAAAAACAAACCCTGAAATACAAATAAAGCATTCAAAAAAGGAGTGACTAATGAGTAGCTGACTTGATGCCTGCCAGTGTTTCCAGGAGACTAGTGGGAATGTTGCTCCAGGTGGTGAAGATGGCTTCATGAAGGGCATCCACTGTCTGGAACTGATGTGCATTTTTGTAAACTTTCCTTGCCATCCATCCCAAATGATCTCCATTGGATTTAGGTGAGTGGAGCAAAAGAAGTCCTTTGTGAAGTGCAGCGTTGTCCTGTTGAAAAAGCCAGTCATTACCACACAGATGAGGGCCTCAAGTCATGAGGGATGCCCCCTGCAACATCTGCACATTGCCATCTGCCATTTGACACCCCTGCACAACCTGAGGTTTCAGTGCTCCATTGAAGGATCATGATGGTGCCGGGTAGAAAACATCTCAGGTGCGATCTCCTTGTTATGCCAGTAACGTTGGAAGCCACCTGGACCTTAAAGGGAGAATGAAACTGTCTTCCACCTTTCAGTCTCCCATGTTTGGTGCTCTCCTGCAAATTCCAAACACACCGTTTTGTGGCCTTTGAAGATTTTTTTTCTTCTTAAAAACCTTCTCTGGCAGATGGCACCTGATGGTTATTGGACTGCACTCGGCACCAGTAACAACCGTCATTTGGGCCGAGGATGGTCCTATGTCTTGACGGACAGCCAATGGCTCATTTTTTTGGGTCTACCACTTGACTTTTTTGTTCCATGAGCCTCAGGATGGTTGAAGAAGTTTGAAATGTCTTACTGCGTCCAACCTCAGCAGCAATGGTGCGCTTCGAATTGTCGAGATGCATAAGCAAGGCCTCTCGCAGCGTGCCATTGCTGCTGAGGTTGGGCACAGTACAACAGTCATTGAACATTTTTTGAAAGATCCTGAGCATTATGGAACAAAAAAGTCAAGTGGCAGACCCAAAAAAATCACACCTGCGCTGAGCTAGCGGATCCGATTGGCTGTCCATCAAGACACAGGGCAGTCTTCGACCCAAATTAAAGCCCTTACTGGTGCCGACTGCAGTGCCATAACCATCAGACGGCATCTGTGGGAAAAGGGTTTGAAAAACAAAAAAGAAGTCAAAGCCACAGAAGTGCCCGTTTAGACTTTGCCAGGGAGCATCAAACATGGGACATTGAAAGGTGGAAAAAAGTTTTATTCTCTGATGAGAAAAAATGTAACCTTGACGGTCCAGATGGCTTCCAAAGTTACTGGCATGACAAGGAGATCCCACCTGAGATGTTTTCTGCCGGCACAGTGGAGGGGGGTCCATCATGATCTGGGGTGCTTTTTCATTTAGTGGAACACTGGAGCTTCAGGTGGTGTGGGGTCGTCAAATGGCGGCTGCTTACTTGCAGATGTTGTCAGATGTTACCCTCGTCTGTGTGGTAACAGTTGGATTCTTCAACAGGACAACGCTGCAGTTCACAATGCTGGCTTGGCCAAGGACTTCTTCAGGGAGAATAACATCACTCTTTTGGACCATCCTGCATGTTCCCCTCATTTAAATCCCATAGAGAACATTTGGGGATGGATGGCAAGGGAAGTTTATGAAAATGGCCATCAGTTCCAGACAGTTGATGCCCTTGGTGAAGCCATCTTCACCACTTGGAGCAATGATCCCACTAGCCTCCTGGAAACACTCACATCAAGCATGCCCAAAGCCATTTTTGAAGTGAAGTCCTACAGGGAAATTTTGTTCTGGTTTATATATGTGTGTGTGTATGTATGTATGTGTGTGTGTGTATATATATATACACACACACACACACACACACATACATACATACATACATACATACATACACACACCCAGACACACACACACACACACACACAGACACACATATATATATATATATATATATATATATGACTTCTTTTTATATATATACATATATATATATATATATATATATATATATATATATATATATATATATATATGTGTGTGTGTCTGTGTGTGTGTGTGTGTATACAGGGTCCTTCTAAAAAAATTAGCATATTGTGATGAAAAGGTACTCTAAACGAGCTATTAACCTAATCATCTGAATCAACGAATTAACTCTAAACACCTGCAAAAGATTCCTGAGGCTTTTAAAATCTCCCAGCCTGATTTATTACTCAAAACCGCAATCATGGGTAAGACTGCCGACCTGACTGCTGTCCAGAAGGCTATCATTGACACCACCGAGCAAGAGGTTAAGACACAGAAAGACATTTCTGAGCGAATAGGCTGTTCCCAGAGTGCTGTATCAAGGCACCTCTGTGGGAAGGAAAAAGTGTGGCAGAAAACGCTGCACAACCAGAAGAGGTGACCGGACCTTGAGGAATATTGTGGAGAAGGGCCGATTCCAGACCTTGGGGAACCTGCGGAAGCAGTGGACTGAGTCTGGAGTACAAACATCCAGAGCCACCGTGCACAGGCGTGTGCTGGAAATGGGCTACAGGTGCCGCATTCCCCAGGTCAAGCCACTTTTGAACCAGAAACAGCGACAGAAGCGCCTGACCTGGGCTACAGAGAAGCAGCACTGGACTGTTGCTCAGTGGTCCAAAGTACTTTTTTCGGATGAAAGCAAATTTTGCATGTCATTCGGAAATCAAGGTGCCAGAGTCTGGAGGAAGACTGGGGAGAAGGAAAAGCCAAAATGCCTGAAGTCCAGTGTCAAGTACCCACAGTCAGTGATGGTCTGGGGTGCCATGTCAGCTGCTGGTGTTGGTCCACTGTGTTTTATCAAGGGCAGGGTCAATGCAGCTAGCTATCAGGAGATTTTGGAGCACTTCATGCTTCCATCTGCTGAAAAGCTTTATGGAGATGAAGATTTCATTTTTCATGACCTGGCACCTGCTCACAGTGCCAAAACCACTGGTGAATGGTTTACTGACCATGGTATTACTGTGCTCTATTGGCCTCATGAACTTTATCACAATATGCACATTTTTTAAGAACCTGTGTGTGTGTGTGTGTGTGTGTGTGTGTGTATATATATGTGTCTGTGTATATATATACAGTATGTATATGTGTGTGTGTGTATGTATGTATGTATATGTGTGTATATGTATATATAATGTATATATGTTTATACATATATTTTATATATATGTGTGTGTGTGTATATGTATATATGTGTCTGTGTATATACATGTATATATACTGTATGTGTATGTATGTATATGTGTGTATATGTATATATAATGTATATATGTTTATACATGTGTGTGTGTGTGTATATGTATATATATATGTTTATACGTATATTTTATATATATATATATATATATGTGTGTGTGTATGTGTGTAAATTGTTTACTCAAGATGTACATTCTTGCAATTTTTCAACTGGTTTTAAAAGTTTGATCAGGTGTGTACATACTGTACTCACAAACACACATGCACACTCACACAATGTATTTCTGAAAATGGACCTACAAAAGGTGTGTGGTCTTATATTCAGGGTAGTCTTATACTGGTGTCAGTGCAGTATCTGTTGTTTTTCATGTTGTTGCGGCCTTCTTTTATCATTGGCCACTGAGGTTAGGCATCGATCCTCGCATTTCAACAGAGACCCTGAACTTCAGAAGTGTTTGGTGTGGTGGCTTTATTTTAACATGCAGCTATCAGGCATGGAATGAAAGCAGATGCTTTGGATATGGTGTGATGGTAGAGTACAGCGTGTAATAGTGGCTTCCCCGCCTTTCCTCTCTCCTCCTCACTGACACTGCCAAGTGCGCACCCTTGATTATTTCTGTACATACCCACCTATGCCCACGTGACCAGAGCCTCCACACCTTTTGCCAACAGCAACCTAAACCTCCATGTCTCCTGTCAACTTGCAAGTGATTGCAGTCATTTTTGAGTCGTCAGTACAATTCTACTTTGGTTTATGTATAACCAAAATCACTCTCTGTTGTAGACTGCTGAGGAAGCTGTGAAAATAGCACAAAATATTGGTAAGTTATCACCTAACTGCAGTTCATTTGTGTCACATCCTTGTTTCTTTTCTAAAACAACAAGCCTGTTGACGGGTTTTGTACATAATAGCTTTATCAAGAACAGATAATAATAGCATACAGACCTGATCAAAATCTTAAGACCAGTTGAAAAATTGCTAGAATTAGCATTTTAGGATTAGTATTTTACGACTGATGGTTGTTTTTTGTTCCCGGTAGGCTACCCAGTAATGATAAAAGCATCTGCTGGTGGTGGAGGAAAAGGAATGAGAATTGCATGGAATGATGAGGAAACAAGGTATGCCTTTGTCACCAGAAATTGCTCATGAACGTTTGTATTTTTCATCACTTCTTTTACAATGTTTGGACCAGGGTATTTATCGGACTTCATTATCAAACGTATACTTCTTCTGAACCCCTACCGTTTCTGGTAGCTGAATGATGCATACACTATATGCACTCAGGTGAGTGTGGAATACTCCTCCCAGTGTTTCCCACAGGATTCCAATCTATTTGTGGCGGTGGAGGGTTGTAAGGTGTGGGAGGTTTGGGGGACGTAATGACATAATTGTCAAATTTGCACAATTGGTCTACCCAGTCGCAAAATTGAGTAAAAAACGATGAGAAGCAAAACAAATGCATTTAGAACTACAACTTTTGTCGTGTTTTTCAATGTCACCAAGACTGAGTACTTTTATATGGGGGGAGGGGCAGCCCACAGCAGCACTCGGTGCTCATCGAGAGGAGCAATGCATGCTTTTTTATAGAAGGTCAATTTTACTCCAGCAAACATAACAAACATGCAATAAATAGAAAGGTTATGAATTTGATTGATTCAAGTAAGCATTTGAATCCTGTGCAAAATGTGGTTTACTGTGGGGGAAATAAGTATTTCATCCACTGCTGATTTTGTCAGTTTAGAATTTTTATGGTAGAGTTTATTGTAACCATTAGATGAAACTAAAACATCAGGAGTTTGTGATTTGGAGAAAAGCTGTGTGGTGAGAACAAGGCAGACCATGAGCTATGGCATGGCTACTGTGAATGTTAATACAGTCATATGGAAGTGGCAGTGTGCGAGGCACACATTAAGTGCTTTTTGCACACGTGCACAATCCAAACTACCTTAAGCCCCGGTCGCACCGCCCGAACTTTGCTGTAGCGTCCCTGGAGCGGTGAAAAAAAAATCATCACCGCTCGTAACCGCGCACAAAATGGGGGAAAAAAATTAGAAAACATGGGCGTTGTCCTAGCGGTGCACCTGAAGCCGCCGTTGCTTTAGTGTTGGTTTAACAGAAGTGAACGTTGGTTTAGTGGTGACGCGAGCGTTGATAGAGCGGCGTTCTGCGCATGCGGGCTGGTGGCATCCTCATTGTTCTGTGGGTGGTGTCGAATAAACAAGCCTACTAGTTATTTATGACTTTAATCGCCAGGTCTGCTCGCATGCATCATACAGCTCCACACTCACACAACTGTTGGTCCCATTCGCAGTCCCACAGTGCCCTCTACTGGTCAGCATGTAGCAGTATAAATATAATGTGTCTGCAAACACTACACTCATGAAGTGCTGGAAGGCTCATCCCACAGCTTCACCAACAGCTTGTCATATCCATGGTAGTATAGTTTTACTGTAACTTTAAGCAAATTCGATATAACTGAGGTCTGCTTACAGCCGCTCCAACTAAGTTTTTGCAACGTTTAATCACCGCCCGGGCAAAGCTGGTGAAGCAGCAGTGGCCCAGCGTTCAAGATTTCTGCGTTGGCGTAGCGGACCCAAGCGTCCACGAACTTCCGTCTAGCGGCACCAAACTTTGACTGGGCGTTGTTGGAGCGGTGATGAATGTTGCCGTAGCGGAAAATTGCCCGCTCCTCACCGCTGGCAATATTTTGTGCATGTCAAAACTTTCAGAGTGGTAGGAGGGACCATCAGTGGTGGCCGAGCGTATAGGCCGTTGCCTTAACGGGGGCCGACTTCTGTTAAACGGTGGTGCGCGGTTACGAGCGGTAATGAATTTTTTTTACCGTTCCAGGGACTCTACAGCAAAGTTCGGACGGTGTGACCGGGGCTTTAGTGTTCACAGCGTCAGCGAGTGATGTGTGGATGTTTTTCCATTAAACAGCTGCTTGCTACTTGTTGATGTCCAAGCAGAAGCTGTAGTAATTCGTGCGAGAGGCAGGGTACACCCTGGACTGGACGCCAGCCAATCGCAGGGCTAATGTTATTATTATTATTATTATTATTATTATACATTATTTACATTACACCAGTGGTTTATTTAGTGTAAAAAAATGTTGACAATAATATCTTTGAGCATCAAGTTGTGGGACAATAAACATTTCAAAACGCACATGCATGGTTTTGTGACTTTTTGTTTGTCCAGTCATGTTTTTTAATTCTACTTTTCTTCAAATTAATTTGAAAATCTCATTCTCATGAACCTAACCTCGTGCATCGTCTCGTCTCGTAAGTTGGATGTTGGATGCCTAGTAACCACAAAAAAGAAAATAATGTTAAATAAAGGTGAATTTGTTTTTGATTGAGGTACATGAGTATTTGATACGGAAGTCCGATATTGGCTTTTTTGTAGATAACCAACATGCCGATGTTGTCCAACTCTCAATTTCCGATTCCGATTTCTACCGATACCGATATGTGTAGCCTCACATATCTTTTTGTGAGTACAATTGTTAAGTAGCAGTACTCTTAAATGTGTACTTCTCCACCCATCTCTGAGTCGATCATTCATGTATTACATATTTTATATAACAATACATGTGTGTTTCTTGTGCCTTGATTTGTTATTTTTGGAAAGATTTCATTTATTTTGAATTAAAGGGGTATCATTTAAAATACATGGATTTGCTGATTATTATTTTGATTGATAACTTTCATGTCCTTATTTTATTGCATTAAAACTACTATATATATACTGTGTATGTTTTTTGGCACTACTTTGTGCTCTATAGCTGATGTATAATGCGAATTATTATTGTGTTGGATGAATAAACTTCTTATCTTGGCCATCTGAGAACATCAAATACATTGTTTTTGGTGCCTAACTGTTTCCCAAGTGTATTAGTGCATGTGTGAATGTGTGAACGAGAGCCATTAACTGAAATTTCTTTGTAGAAAACCGTTTTATGAGGTACATTTCCTTGTATTCACTTACAGCGCAGCCTTGCCACATCCATGTATGTAGTGCTTCCTGTTTCCCAGCATGCTGCTGTACTGTTGTTGCAAATAGCCGCTAAGTCACATGTTTAGAGCTCACATTGTTGGCGGTTATTCTGCATTTTTCTTCGGTAGTGTCTTGTTTGTTATCTACCTGTTATGTTGCTGTGTGATTTTTTTTTTTTTTTTTTAGCTCTTTCTTTAAAAAAAAGTGAGCAAGACTAGTGTGTGGAACGGTAACTCCACCCCCCACGATTTTTAAGAAGCGGTTATGTTCATTGTGAGCTTTGCTGTTACTCTGCTTGTTTAAATATAGAGTTATCTTATTCTGTGAAAATTGAAAAAAACGATACCAATGTTGGCCAATATCACGTATTTATGGTGGCCGATAATATCAGACACCCCTAGTATTTGATCTGAATGCAAAACGTGACGGATGACGTACTTGGTAGAAAAAGCCTTGCTGGCAAGCACAGAGGTCAGATGTTTCTTTCGGAGAGAAACATCAAGCAGAATGTTTCCACCTCCATGTTTGACGGTTACATTGAGCATTTCTCTTGCCTCCAAACACATTGGGTTGAGTTCTCCCAAGACTTCCCTGGCAAACATTCAGAAATGTCTGTGCATGTTTCTTTTTAAGCAGAGGGACCTTGTGGGCACTGCAGGAAGTGAATTCCTTACAGCAAAGTGTCTTACCATTGTTTTTCTTGGCAACCTTGGTCCCAGGACACCTCTTACCGTGTACTTCTGGGCAGGCCCCTCACATTTCTCACAATCATCTTTCCCGTGAGGTGGAAAGGTGATTGATGTGGTTGAAAAAGAAATGGTTTGATACATAAAATTCTTGTTGAACCTTGAGAAATGAACATTGTGATACTTGGTAACTGAGAGTTGTTTGTTTGTTTGTTACAGAGAAGGCTTCCGGTTCTCATCCCAAGAGGCAGCATCAAGCTTTGGTGATGATAGGCTTCTGATTGAGAAATACATAGATAACCCAAGGCACATAGAGATTCAGGTATAGTCAGTGTTCAGTCTGATGTCTCCTAATAATGATCTTGAGCATTTCAGTGTGCTGCAAGGATAGAATCCATGAATCCATGAATGTAAATGATGGTTGGAATGACAAATATTGAATGTTTTGCACTGACCAACAGTATTTGAATGCTCAATGACATTTATTTCACAGATAAATGAGGTGTCCTTCTCATAGGTGCTGGCTGATAAACATGGCAATGCTCTTTGGCTGAACGAAAGAGAGTGCTCTATCCAAAGGAGGAACCAGAAGGTGGTGGAAGAAGCGCCCAGGTTTGAAAGAAACTGTTTTGGGTGTACAGTACTTTCAAATATTTTCTCTTTATAATAAGATCCTCTTTATAATAAGGACAGTTTGTTTCTTGTGACAGTTTATTGTGCCCACGACCAGCAAAAGGTTACAGTTATGCCATAAATATATATATTTTTTTTCGAAATATATTTTTTTATGTTATTAATAATGTTGGGGGTTTAGAATTGAGTTTTTATCTGTATTACGGCCACAGCAGTAGCCCAGTGTTATTAGGATTATTATTATTATTAGGGATGCTCCGGACAGAGTTTTATGCTGCCGATTCCAATACCGATCATCCATGAGTGAAATCGTCCAACAACGATCACATCGATGAAATGTTAATTTTTCAGTTTATTTATCATGAGTGTCGTATAAGGGGAGGAGTTACAATTCCAAGGTCCCCTGACTGCCAGGAGGTCCAAAATATAGGTAATTGTTAAAAATTAAAAGGGGGTGGGGGTCCAGGGTCATTTTTTTCATGGGGCCCAGAATTCCCGGCTGCACCCGTGCTATTGGCTATCTGATATAAAAAATAAAAAATGGAACCATAAAATCACCTTCATTTAGGCAAAAACTTGAAGAGGAAGAGAACATATGTCACTGGTGAAACTTCCATAGGATGAGACGCCTTCTTTAAGGAGACTTTGGATGTGAGAGTACATTGGTGGAGCTCTAGTAGGACTTCCAGGTAGCACATAAGGTGGGCTCCAATTGAGAGAGCAGTTGGCAAACCCGGTGTCTTCCACCGCTGAGAGAGGCTGGTCATCCAGTACGATGAATTCAATTATTTTTTGGGTTATTTGCTTTAGACTTCTGACTGTCGCGCATATACGGACAAATGTGGACTAGTGTTTTGGCTACATTAGCTGCCGTTTGACTGATGATCACATCATGAGCCTCGAAAATTCACCATATTCCGTCAAGTGTTTGTTCTTCAAATGCCATATTGAATTAAAGCTTTTTTTAACGTGCTATCCCGGCGAGCGATTTTTCATGGCATGTCTTGCAGGGTGCAACATTTATATCACTCGTACAAAAGGCAGTTCCACACGGCAGACGTGTTTGTTTGGGTTTGGCGCAGTGTGAAGGAAAGTGGACGGGGGAGCGATCACTACAGGCTGCATGCAGCAATAGTTCGAGCCGCAGGTGATGGGTTTTTGTGATCGGCGTCAAAAGGTATTTATGCTGAAATCACGGAAATCACCCAATACTGATTGGTGGCCGATCGATCAGAGAATCCCTAATTGTTATTATTGCCTGTCGTAAGATCATTTAAACCTGCAAAAAAAGCCCGTTCTTCAAGTGTGGTGCTTTGGTGGTTGAATCACCGAACAATTCCTGACACCCAGTGACTAATGTAGAATACTACATTCACAAGTTGGTGGTCTGAATGGGTTGTACTGTATTTGCATATTAATTCATTTAGCCATTTTTAAGCTTGAAAATGCTTAAATTGGGCAAAAAATACACACAATTGACTTAAATGTACATATTTATTGAATAATAAGATGCCGTAGTCAACCACGAAACAGCTTCATTTATGAATTAATGTTTGAAAAACCACGATAAGAGTGAGGAAGCGATATTCGAACCGTGATGTCTCGTGACTGTATATATAGATATGTATCCATACAGTGCAAACGTCAAACATTTACGCCATCATTTTCCAGTTATCTTACAAAATGGCGCGTGCCTTGTGTTATTAATACACCATGTGCGTCCAACTGTGTTCTAAATCTATTTTTATCACAAAACGTCTTTGTTGGCAAACAAGAACCTGAAGTCAGCTGCCTCGCCTGTCTATGATGTCATCAGCGATTTACTCTCAAAAATTGTTATAGTTTTACAGTTAACAATAACATGAGATGTTCATTTATCCCTTTTTATTCATCATTTAAATGCATTTGGAATTTTTACTAAACATATGTAGCTTTCTGGAACGGATTACAGTCGTCCCTCGCGATATGGCAGTTGGATGATCGCTCCCTCACTATATTGTGTTTTGTGCAAAGAGGAGTCTAATGTTCATTATTGTAAATTGTTAAGCATGTTACAAATACACTAAACTACTACACTGGTGGCTTTTCAGTACTTTCCTTGACCCAGTGACAAGACGAGCAATGGGTGAGCAAGCAGTGCAGCTGGCCAAGGCAGTGCATTACTCTTCTGCTGGTACCGTGGAGTTCCTGGTAGACTCCAAAAAGAACTTCTACTTCCTCGAGATGAACACACGGCTACAGGTCAGCAAGGCATTTGTGTGATGTCAATTCCTACATTCAGTTTCTTTAAGAATAAGACTGTAGGTAAGCAATTGTATACATAACACAAAATCAGCCAACACCAATGAAATCATATACAAGTATTTCATTGAATGAGACGGAGATGTTCTCTACTTTTATTATCACCTCCTAATCATTCACTTAGTATATGTCAGATCACAACACAAGAATTATCACTAGAGATGCTCCATATTGGCTTTCTTACCGACATCTGATGCGGCCGTCCCTCGTTTAAGATGGTTAATTGGTTCCAAACCAGACCGTCTTAAGTGAATGTCCGCAAAGTACGATTCAATATTAATAAAAACCTGTTTATAATCGTCTAAATACTAGACATGAAATAAAACCCATATAGTCACCTTTACGCTCCTATTACCCAATATAGTAGTGAGCAACGCATTCACATCCAGAGCGAATTGTCAACACAATTCCCTCCACATCTGACAGCCGATCTAAACAGTGGAAGACTTGTACAATTTGCCCTGGATGTGGGTGAGTCGTCGTGTGTGTGGTTTGCAGCGTGTCGGCGATGGGTTTCGCCGGCTGCGTTTATTTGTTGCCTCCAGCACACATGCACACACGGGCACTACATTATCCGCCGCCTGACCGACGATCACATCGCGAGCCTTGATAACTCACCACAGCCTGCCAAGCGGCCGCCCCCAAATACCACGCAACGCGCCACGGGATATTTTTCGTGGCATGTTTTGCAGGGTGCAAAATGTATCACTCTCACAATGACAGGGAGTCCCACACGGCAGCCATCCTTGTCGTGGCGTTGTGAAAGGAAAGTGGGCGGGAGACAGTCGCCATAGGCTGGATGCTTCAAAGGGGGCGGAGTTGATCGGCGGATGTGGTCTGTGTTATAAAGCAAGTATCGGCGTATGCCGATACCGTGGTTTTTCACAGAAAAACCGATTGGTCGGAGCACCCCTAGCTGAAACCATTTTGTTTTCATCTTTGTTCCAGGTTGAGCATCCCATAACGGAGTGTATTACTGGCCTTGACCTGGTGGAGCAGATGATACGGGTTGCCAAGGGTTACCAACTGCGACACAAACAGGAAGATATCCCAATAAATGGCTGGGCCTTCGAGAGCCGCGTCTACGCTGAGGTTTGCAATGCTCTTCGCTGTACAGCTCAATTTAATCAAGCATTCACTTCAATCTGTTTCAACCAGATGACGAACTTGAGTGATGGTAGCATGGAAGGGGAAATAAATATGGAATGTATGTGTAAAAATAGATATTGTACCACTCTTGAGCTGCCCCACAGATGGTCAGAGGCACTTCAGTTGCTCTTTATTTGGCAACCTATGTGAAATGGCAGGAAGTCATGACTCAATGGTATAATAAGAGAAATAATGCATCACACAGCAACTTCAAGGGTCCCTGACATGATTCATCAACTTTGCTTAAATATGTTGTATATCCATTGTAATTATGTTCTACATTGATCGATTTGTTGAAAGCGAATGGTAAATTTTCAAAAATGACATTTATAGTTCATGATGCCAGCCTTGACAAGGTAGTTCTCATTTCCGGAAGTGACATCGATCGGGGTACTATCATTCAGGTAAACAAACATGGCGGCGTGCGAGACAGAGGATGTTTACAGTGATTATTGGCCAAGGTTTGAGCAATGTGTCAAGAGAAGGAGGAAGAAACATTTGGAGATGAAATAGAGAACTTTTAGAACATGGACTTAAGTCCTAAGACATGGAGATGAAGATTGGTCACCTTCAACACACAATGGTAAGTGTAAATGACTGTGAAGTTGCTTATCCTTCAATTATTCTTAGAAATCGGCTTCTTCACGAGAGTGAAGTGGTCTTTATCGCCTGTTTGATTGTATACAGTATGTGGATAAATGGTCGCGCTGCCGCCCCTGCCCCCCACAGTGAACATTTCTGTGAAAAGATGTTTACGTAACATGTATAATGCTTTGCAGCCTTGTCACTATTGTGGAATAGTGTTTAGAAGACATTATATAAACAAGACATGACTTACTTTGTTCTGTGGCAAATTTGACGTAATGGTCATTCTTCCTTGTTTTGTGTACCGGCGGAATAGCATCCTTTTTTAAAATTCGTACTTTCAAGCCAAATGCTTCTTGTAAAGGTGTTCCTTTGAAGCAGTCATCAGTGAAATCACTTCAGCGAACCGAACTCAAGGTCTCTTGTTCTCTGTACTTTATCCATCCATTGTTGTGTTAAACCTTCCTCTTTTGGAAAGGAAAACAAACTTACAGTATCACTCGGATAATTTCAGTTTTGTGTCAAATAGTACAAAAATCGTTTCACACGAAAAAAAAAAAATCCGCTCTAAAGTTTATTTTTGGGATTATTTTATGGCCAATAGTGCTCATCCTAAATTAATTGAAAAATCTACATTTAATCTGTGATTGGTATCGATATCTGCCGATCTCACTCATGGATGAAGCATAAAATCCTGATCGGCGCATCCCTAGTATTAAGGACCACATTACACATTATTATATTCGATTTTAGAATATTAGACTTAGAATATTAGATACTAGCAATATTAGAATTGAATACATAGTATCAGTCATAACGTTGTGGCTGGGGAAGAAAGTGACAGAAGAAAGAAAGAAATCAGCTTTGCTAAACAGCTACTGTGGATGATGATGCCTGGTGGATGCACTGCGCTTGTCTGCGTGTCTGTGACCATGCATTTCTACTTCCTTAAGAGAAGCACTTCTCCATGTCTTTATTTCATCTCTTAGGACCCTTACAAGTCATTTGGTCTTCCCTCCATTGGAAGGTTATCGCAATACCAGGAGCCAGTCAATCTTGACAATGTAAGCAATGAATGAATCACATCATTGAACATGCATTACTCTAAAAGTATCCTTATTTTCATATACTGTATATACGTGTGTTTGCCAGGTCCGGGTGGACAGTGGCATCCAGGAAGGAAGTGACATCAGTATTTATTATGATCCCATGATTTCCAAGGTTAGTCAACTATTAAACATGTCCCCCCCCCCCAGTCACAATGACAAAGTCGATTCCTTAAAAGCACCCAAGGGGTAATTTGTGTATTTGTTTCAAGTTAATAACCTATGGAGCGACAAGAGAAGAAGCCCTTGCTAAGATGGAGGATGCTCTGGATAACTATGTCATCAGGGGTACAGCCAATAGATTTTTCTAGATAGATTGGAAGGTGAAGCTTTTCTTTTTGTTGTTTCTATAATGATGTGTGGCTTTGCCTCCAGGTGTGACCCACAACATTCCGCTCTTGAGAGAAATAATCACCCACCCTCGCTTCATTTCCGGTGACATTAGCACTAACTTCCTTCCAGAGGTTTACCCTGACGGATTTAAAGGTCATCAACTTCAGGTGGAACAGCAGCGAGAGTTGATAGCGTCTGCAGCAGCACTGTACATCACAGCCCAGCTCTCCTCCCAAAAGGTGCTGGGTAACTTGAGGTGAGGATCCTCAGTATCTTACTACTGAAAATACACTGCCTTTATTATTTTCCAAAAAATAAATGCTTGTACAGGTTTACAGTATATTGTATGGGATGAAAAATCTGTTGTTTTTGGCAGCCATTTTATTTTTAGTCTTAGACTTTTGGATGGAAATGATTCTTTCAGTCAAGAATGTAACAAGAATGTATGTTTAAGTATTGGAAATTGGATGAGGAAAACCAAGAGGAGATACAATTACTCTATCTCTGTATACAAAGTATACCTCCTTTAAGGGTCTACAGGTGAATACAAAACCAAATGTTGGTATAGCACATCTTAAAAACATATACACGCGGTGTGTGAGTGTACGTCATATATACTACACTTATACTGTATATTTTTACACGTATTTATTCTGCACGTGTTTCTGAATATCATTTTGACACATTACTAGCATGTTAAAAAATAGAATGGCCTTAACTATCAAACCAGCAAAAGAAAATCAGGTTTTGATAGCCTGACTGGCAGCCAACACAGTACTGAAGCCTTCTGACTTTTCTTTCTTTCCAAGCAGTGGCCAAAATGATACGTTTACCGCCATCTCTCTGCACAGTGGATTCAGTTTTTCTTCCGGATGGATTGTATTTAAAGTATCAGCGCTGTTTCCCTACCAAAAGTGCTCCCATTGCCCACGTCATCGGCCACAGGCGTGTTGAGCAGGAAGTGCGGCGGTTTTCGTCGTGGAAAAATGCTTCGTCAACGAAATGATCTTGCCATCGTCGTCGTTGTTGAAAAGATGTTGCAAAGGGGCAACCTTCACTCTAAGATCACATGTGTCAAACTCGTGCCCTGGAGGGCCGAGACGCTGCAGGTTTTCTCTCCAACCAGTTTCTTCAGCAGGTCATTTAATTGATGAGCTTCTTCCCTCAAACTGAAGGTGTTGATCATTAAAATCACCTGCTTTTGTGATTGGCTGGAAAGAAAACCTGCAGTGTCTCAGCCGACACCCCTGCTCTAGATGTTGTGGATCAGTGGAAGGAATAATTAGAAAATCTTCTCAATCCCACCGACACGTCTTCCATTAAGGAAGCATTGTCTGGGTACTCTGCGGTGGGCCGTCTGTGGCTGAGGTTGCCAAGGTGGTCAGAAAGTTGGACGAGTTGCCCCAGAGTTCCTCAAGGCCCTGGATGCTGCGGGGCTGTTTTGGTTGACACCACTCTACAGCATTCCAACATCAGATGCAGCGCCACCGTGTTGGTGGTTCCCCTTTTCAGGAAGGAGGACGAGAGGGTGTGTTCTCTCGTGGGATCTCACTCGTCAGCCTTCCTGGTAAGAGGAGGGTCCGCTGGATAGTTGAACCTTGCATTCAGGAGAAGCAGTGTCATTTTTGTCCTGGTGGTGGAACTGTGGACCAGCTCTATACGCTCCGCAGGGTCCTTGAGGATGCATGGGTGTTTGCCCAACCAGTCTACATGTGTTTTGTGGACTTTGAGAAGGCATTTGACCATGTAACTTGAGGAATCCTATGGGGTAGTCCGAGATTATGAGGTATCGGACTGCCTGATTCGGGCAGTTCGCTCCCTGTACCACCAATGCCATAGCTTGGTCCCCATTGCCAGCAGTTCCCAGTGAGGGTTGGACTCCACCAGGCTGCTCTTTGTCACCAATTCTGTTCATTACTTTTATGGAAAGAATTTCTCTGTGCCTTTGGTGGCTGCAGGATTGCGTCTCTGCTTTTTGCAGATGATGTGGTCCTGCTGGCTTTGTCGAGCCAAGGTCTTCAGCTCTCACTGGTCAGTTCGCAGCTGAGTGGCTGGGATGAGAAGTAGCACCTCCAAATCTGAGTCCATGGTTCTCCCCCGGAAAAGGGTGGAGTGCCATCTCCGGGTCGAGGAATACCTTTGGGTGTTGTTCAAGAGTGAGTGAAGGGTTGGTCGTGAGATTGGTGCGGTGTGTACAGTTATGCAGACTCTGCATTGATCTGTCGTGGTGAAGAGGGAACTGAATGAATCCCGTGACCCATGGGTTTCCCAAAAAAAATCATTCATAACACACATCTAACACAGGAAATCTGACTTTCAATGTTATTTTGCACGGTAAAAATAAGATGTGTTTTGGTGTCACGAGAGCTTTGAATCTTGGTCTGAAAAGGAGCATCCTGATATTGTGTGTCGTGCAGGGTGTCCTCAATACCAGTGGTGTGTAGCTGTTGGGAGCTTTGTGCACAGCTGGAAGAGCGATGGCATGCAGTGGAAGTTAATAAATCAGGAGACACATATACGGTGAGCATCATGTATTTTAATCCTTTTTATTCTTTTTCATCTTTGAAAAAGATTTCTAGCAAATGCTGGAATTGTGCAGTATTATTTATGATATTTCCAACGGCTGAGTTGAAAAGGCATCAGAAAATGAAAATCACAGAAGAAAATGTCCCATTGCTTGATCCATTTTGTAGTGTTGAAATGCACGCACTTTGAGACACTCATGTATTGTACTCAGCTGACTTTTCTTTGCAGGTATAACGCCACACAGCTGACCTGACATGGCGCTAGGCTAATTGACCCATGCTTTTTTGCTAACTACTGTGCCACAGCTGCTGCATCACTGTTGACAGCATGTCACACAACACTGCACGTTTACGTGATCGTTTGAGTTTTTGTGTCTAAGTGGACAGCCAAGTAACATGGCTAGATAAACAGTAGCCTACCCCCGCCCTCCTACTGGGAACCTAAAACCACAAGTTGTCTTCTTCAGCATCACAATTGAACAGCCTCAGATTTCCTTCGTCACACACTTTGTCAGTCTCTCTCGCTCTCTCTCTTTCGTTGTTGCTCTCTATGTCACTTTTGTCTCAAGCCATTAGCCATTTAGCTCGAGCTAGAGCTCTTCATCACGCAGTTGTCCGGCCTTTTGAAACCCGTTGGTGATAGTGGACGGTTGGCGGTCTGAGCAGTCCAAACAAGTAGTAATTTGACACTTGATCAAACGCACTTAAGATGTGTCAGGGACAAAACATGATATTAGCTCCCACTTCACTCATCTGCGTCACTGCTTCCTGATGCTACACTCTCAGCATTATGGGAAATGTAGTTTTTAGCCTTAAATTAGCCCCATCACTGTACAAGTCGCAGGTTTCAAAGCATGGCAACAAAGCATCTTATACACCAGAAATTACGGTATTTTTTTTTTCCTTGATATCCAGTTAGTTTGGCCAGTATCGGACTGAGACTATCCCTATTTGGAGATAATTTATAAAGCTGTGTGGACGCAAATCCCACCTGAGTTGTGCACAAGGGCTTTCTCCACCAAGAACTAAAAAAAAAAGTCATATTTCACTCGAGGTTTAAACAGTTATTTCACACAATTAAATAAACGAATTTGTAACCTTTATTTCATGATGATTTTTTTCTGCATTTTTGAATGATGCTCTTTCTCCCCCTGATCGGCAATGGCATAACATGAGGCATTGTGCATAATCACAATTACTGTGATTTGTCGGCACTGTTGCAGTCACTGTGTAACTTATCACAGAATCACAATTAGCTTCTCCTCTTGACAGGTGCAAGTGGACGGAGTACGCGTGGATGTCCATGGACAGTTCAACTTGGCTTCCCCACTGCTCCCACTCACCATCAATGGCACACACAGAATGTTGCAGGTATGCCTGCGAATACTCTCATTCATGCAGGTCATTGTATTCTCAAGGCATTGAGTGGATGGCTACTAGACTGTTGAGGTTGTCTTAGAAGACGTTTGGCCTCTCATCCGAGCAGGCTTTATCAATTGATGCTCAATGACCAGGTGGGACACACACTAATCCGACGAGGTAGGACAGCCCTGGTTTTTTATAATTGTATCCTACCAGGGACAACTATGGATCGATCCTGTAGGGCCTATGAATCCGTTTTATTTTTTTTATGTGTTACAATTCTGTTTTTTTCCCTTTTATGCTTATTTTACCAGCATAGAGTGTGCATTTTGTGGGTTAGTGAATGAAATGTCCATTAATTAAAGGCAAAAATCCTTACAATTATTGATGCAATACATCGTTGGCCCATTTTGCCCAGTAATTGAGAAATGGATGGGCCCTGGCTAACTTTTCTAATGGGATGGGGGGGGGTTCGTCTTTGTGAAGAGATTCCACCAGGATTGAGCGGTCCGGCGGGGAAATACTTCCCCACACAAACGTTCCTTCATTCACATTCCGACAATTTCTGTGAGATTCCGCGTTTAACAGTGGATTGTTTTTATTGGCCGATTCTGTCCGCTATTGCGTTAACTTGGAAATCATAGGGCCCTGACCGTGTCCCCCATGGGGTAAAGTGGTAAATGGACTTTCACTTGATAGCGCTTTTCTACCTCCAAGGCACTCAAAGCGCTTTGACACTGCTAGCACATTTACTTAGTGATGACGCAGCATCAGGAGCAACTGGTGGTTCAGGGTCTTGCCCAAGGATACTTCAACACGATCATGGGAGGGTGGAGGACGGAACTGCGAGTTGGTAGATGACCACTCTACCACCTCAGCCATGTATCTATCTCAGTCTGCTGGTGTTCAAAGTCAGTACAGTCCTGGTCCTGGTCCTGGTCCTGGTCCTGGTCCTGGTCCTGGTCCTGGTCCTGGTCCTGGTCCTGGTCCTGGTCCTGGTCCTGGTCCTCTTCACACTTCAGTGCCTGGGAGAGTGGCAGCACATCACATTCTTACGTTATTTTAGAGCTTCTGCGACCAAGCAATTTCCCTTCTGGATCAATAAAATCTGTCTAACTTTGCCAGTTTGGCATTCCATGAGTGATGGAACTCTCCCATATAAAAAAGTCTGTCTGTAGGTGTCCGTGCACACAATCTGATTACTACCATTCATTGTTTCACACTTCTTTATCTTTATCACATGATAAAGATAAAGTTTACATGCACTGGTTCTAACCAGATTGTTGGCCAAAATATGTGTGACTTTGCAACGCTGGGTGGCCACAATATTCCTTTCAGCTCCTTTAGCTGTGGGTCCTCCTCATCGCCGTGTGGTCGAGTAGATAACTGCACTTCTACGTCTGTTCCAGTTTAAATATGTGTTGACTTGAGATCTCTCTTGGTGCTACTCAGTCATATTTACAAATATCTCATCTTTTCTTCTTTTGTTTTAGTGTCTATCCCGAGATGCTTCAGGACAGATTGTTCTGCAATACCTGGGCACATCGGTAAAGTTGCATGTATACAATGTGTTATCATATGACATCATTACATACTCTGGTCCCACGCTTTCTTAGGCGTGCCACGAGATCTCGTGTCACAAGCTCTTGCGAGGAGATTTCTCATTTAGAAAAAAATAAAAAGTCTTGCCTGGGACAATAATTATTTAATCAATCACACAATAACTGAAAATGATCTTGATCATTTTGCCAGCCTTACGTGCCATTGCCATGTGCACGCATGTCCGTTTTCCTCGTCTCCCGCCTCCAAACAGGCAGGAAAAGTGTTCACTCTTTGCCGTGTTTGTTCGGACAAAGAACAACAGCATGAACTGTTGGTCATTGATCACGAGGGACTGAGTATCCAACTTCCAACCTTAAGCCATCCAAGGAAGAAGTGATACCGAGTAGAATGAGAAGTCTGTTATCTTAAATTGATCAGAGATGATGTTGCATACTGCATCCTTTCTCTTACTCTATTGTACTCCTTTTTTTGTAGTTTAGGGTTTGCGTTCTGTCCAAGTTGGCTGCAGAGTTGAATTCTTACATGCCTGAGAAAGTTCCAGAGGACACCAGCAGCATCCTGCGTTCACCGATGCCCGGCACAGTGGTGGCAGTTTCTGTGAAGCCTGGAGATACGGTAAAACATGT
The DNA here is from genome assembly GCF_027744805.1 of Dunckerocampus dactyliophorus. Taxonomy (NCBI): domain Eukaryota; kingdom Metazoa; phylum Chordata; class Actinopteri; order Syngnathiformes; family Syngnathidae; genus Dunckerocampus; species Dunckerocampus dactyliophorus. Next base: position 3,242,661 of record NC_072831.1, read on the forward strand.
GCACTATGCAGACGCAGACCTGCCCCACCCGCCAATCAGATCCCTATCAAAGTTAGGGAATAAAATGAGCATACAGGGATTTAAAAAATAGGAAAAAAGGCTAGAGTGTGTGGTGCAAGTGTCATCATTGTTGTGTTGTTGTGGACATGTAGGTTGCAGAGGGCCAAGAGATCTGTGTGATTGAAGCTATGAAAATGCAGAACAGCATGACTGCCGTCAAACAAGCAAAGGTCAGTGGAACCATTTAGTTCATACAGTAGATAGTGTGGAACCCTGGTTAGCGTCATGAATTCGTTCCAGAAGGTCTTACTAGAGTCTTACTAGAGTAAGAGTGTCTAAGCCTACTCTAACCAAATCCTTTTTCACCGTAATGAAAGAAGTTCTTTAGGACTTTCACCAGCCTTAACTTAAAGGCCGAGAAGATTGCAGAGGACACTACATGAACTCAACTCTACTAGATTTTTTTTTGTTTTATTTCACACCTCACCCATTTACAGGAGCGCAGGTGAGGTCGATAAGCTTCGAATCAAAGAGGAATAGCATGAAATCACTACTCATTACTACAGTTTGTAACTTAGGAATAATAGTAGTTGTTACATACCAGTGGTCTCTCCGGTCTTCTCTTGTTCCAATCATTCGAATAGCCATCGCAGTACTTTCTAGTCTACTGCCTTTACCAATTATTTACTTTGCACAGCCACCTAGTATCATATAATGGTTATGTCACAATTCATCATCATTTCTATCAGGGATTTTAAGACACATTTAACTGTAAACCGGTTGGTATACCGAACATGAATTAGGCATCGTCCCCGTTCTCTCTTGCCACATGGCGGTGACGTCGACATATGACGTATGAGTCAGCACTCGATGCGGCATTTACGTCACCAGAAACTCGTACATGCACAGCAAGCCCACCTACTCGACTGAACTCGTGAGCCCAGCACGACTCTGAACCAGTGAACCCACGTCACTCGCCACTCGCCACTCGACTCCTTGGGCGCCCTGATACGGTGTTAACTAGTGAGTCTAGGTTTGCAAGAACCCGGGTTCGAATGCTGGGCTCGGCTTTATAGAGAGCGAGCAGCTCAGACAGGTAGAGGAAGTGGAAAGGAGAGATGATCTCAGGCAGGGAGCGGATCTGTTGCTTTTTCCACGGGGTTAACACATTTATACAAATGTAACAGTTGCACGAGTAACCATGTCAAAGTCCTACGCTAAAATTATTTTGCATGCCCATTTTTTCCATTTTTATCTTTTATTGGATTTTATATGAATTTTACTGTTGAGAAATTAAAGTTTGTTGCTTTTGATACGATGTAATCTTATTATTTTTCCATATAATTGAGAAAACGGTCTCAAAAATGTTGTCAGTAATATTGATTATCGACAATAATTTGTAGGACAATTATCATCCAGCAAAATGTGTTATCGTGACAGGCCTGACTGTAGATAACGACAGCTGCAGCCGTCATATTCACAAGGTCCTTAGCTTTGCTTCTGGGGTTGATTTACACATTTCAACCAAAATTCTGTTCATCTCTGGGACCCTGTCCTGAACGGTATGATGTTGTGTATTCTTGCAGATAATTGTTTGAATTGCACCCAATTGTGTGTGCTTTTTCACAGTGTTTAAAGACATTGTCATCTTTGTGATGTCAACTTTTAATTTGAAGAAAGTCATAAAAAAAAACTGTAAAATACTCTCTCTCATAATTGTAGCATTAATCAAATAAAAATAATATTGGTAACCCTTACCTACCTAAAACAGGCTAAATTTAGATGAAAACCTCAGGTTTCAAGTGTAGCCTGTATGAATGTTAAACTTATCTACTTTTGTGATCCTTCAGGTAAAGCGTGTCCATTGTAAGCCAGGTGAGACGGTGGGTGAAGGAGATCTGCTTGTAGAGCTGGATGATCCCTCTCTAAGTCCATCGTGAAGGATCAAAACTGATGAAAGACTCAACCAATGATGAAGCTCTCAATGTCAGTGTCCCCCAGAAGACATTTATGTCCCCAACAGTGCCTCAGCGTTAAACTGTATTAACAATAGAAATACTTCTGTCAATCTTGATTTGGAAGCCGTAGCTCAATTTTTGGCATTTAAACACCATAATAAAATATTATCACCACTTTTAGAAAAGGAATATTTTATCACCTGTGTTGTCTCACCTTCAATAGTCTTAGCTGCATGAAACTTAGAGGCATTTTACATGATATATTTTGCTGCTGGATTAAAAGTGACATTTTTGCCATTTGATTACATTACAATAGTGTTTTTGGAGTTTCTGTGAAAACACTAAAAATGCTATTCTGGAAAAAACAAGACCTGAAGTGTTGCACAGTAGTGATGGGAAACTCGATTCCTTTTTCTGACTTGCGTTTTTATGAGTCCTCTTTTAAAGTGAATCGAGTACACGATTCACGGAGACTCCCATAGTATGATGTGTGATGGAAATTCTGGCTTTTTTTGGCTCACTAAAAAGGCTCCCAAGTGGCTCCTCAGATTTTTGTTGTCTTAAATTATTACAAAATGATGCGTATTTATTTAAATCCTCAATGAACAGCTACAAAAAACTTAATATAAAATATAAAAACAAAGACCCATCTCAATAGACAAGGTCAAACCTGTCCTTGCAATTTTCTAACAATTTACTATCAACACAACATCAACGAAACACCACACACAAATTAAAAAGTGCAAATAAAAAGAGAAAGCAGCATCCAGGTCAATTTTAACTTTACATATGCTACACTCCGACTTTGTACTGTCGAGTGCATTAAAATGTGTCCAGACTTGACTCCTTTTTCTGTCATGTTTTTCCTTCCACTTTCTAGCACGCCTCTGTCTCTGTCTCCCTCCCTCCTGTTTGTGAGCTGCTTTGTTGTGCTCCGTGTGCTGTGTGTGTGTTTAACCCCGGATCGTCCCCCTGCTCAGTCGACTCGTCGGCGCCCTCATGCGGCGTAAATTAGTGAGTTCGCATGCTAGGCTCGGCAGCATATGTATAGAGCGAGCAGCTCAGACGGGTACAGGAAGTGGAAAGGAGATGGCAGGGAGCGGATCTGTTGCTTTTTCCACGGGGTTAACACATTTATACAAATGTAGGTAAAGTATCAGTTGTACAATTAATGCCATGTTAGCTTTCCTTTTTAGTTTAGCTAGCAGCAGCAGGGTAAGTGAACTCGTGAACAGAGACGAATACCCGCAAGTCCCGGTTTAGTATAAAAAAAAGTCGCGAGTTTTAAACGACTAGGTCAATACTCGACCATCATAGTTGCAGGAGAAGCATTTCGAGCCACACGCCTTAACAGAAGGTGGCGCCAAAGGTGTTTACGAAGAAAAGAAACGACAGAAGAAGAATAAAACCAACGAAGGGCAACACTTCCCAACACTACCGCATTTCAGAATATGTTTAGGATTTGACAGTTGAAGCTAATATTAGTTTGATGTTCGTTTAGAAAGTCGTAGCAATCGTGATTGAAATGGCGGCACAAGGTGCAACGTTGTTACAACATAAGGTCAGCAGGTTACTGAGCAAGGAGAACGGAAAGCCTGTTCTCAAACCCAACAAACCTCTTATCCTGAAAGATGGTGTGGCCAACCGTAAACCCAAGAAAGGAGGTAAGACAACATGTTCCATTTGAGTGATAGTTCACTCAACGCTTTTGATGCTTACCACAATGCGCGTGGTCTTTGGAAGCAAGGGTCTTACAAATACGGAGTCTTGAGGGGTAATTTTGATGTGTAAAAAACGCGAGATAATACAATACCTTGTATTTCTAAACAACGCGACACACTTCCGGTAATACCTTGCGTCCACATGAGCTAAAAATCGGTTGGAAATGCTTAATTTTAACTTCCATCTTCAGCATTTCCGCATCCTTTACTGCACAATTGTAGCGGTACAACAAATATTGATAATCGATAATCCGTGATGGTTGTTCGACTCGTCTTGTTTTCACAGAAAATCAAAAAACAACCGGTCCTTGGGTTTCTGAAAACACATCTCTTCAGTCCGAAACATATGAGAACTTGTACACCGGAAGAAGGAAGTACACCGATTATTCATACATTGAATTATTTCACTTGTGTGTCATGACAATTGTCATGTCAGAAACTGAACGAATGTAGTGCTCTTAATTTGAAGATTCCACTACGAGCTGACGTTGACGCAGCAGCATTTCAATAAATTTGCCCTTTGTACCTCTAAATGTTATTGTATCAAAAGCTTGTGCTTTTGTAACCATTAAAATTATCCCCGCTAACCCCTTGTCCCCTCATGGGGCTTCCGGCACTTGATTGACATCCCGCTTCGTCTCACCGTCACACGCGACAGCCGTCAAGAGCTTCCCTTCACAATAAAAGCGCCTCGCGTTACACTAAACAAACAAAATAAGGGTTTACGAATTGATTTTCCGTTTTTCACCTTGTAACATTTCTTATAGGGTGCGCTGAAAACGGTGTTAGAGCCCTTGTTGCAAGCCGGTGTTCCAATAAGCAGCGTAGACGTAAAACCTTAAAGAAAACCCCTTCAAATATATTAAATTAATATAATGAAAGTAATTGTGCTGTTAAAAAATGTCCAAAATGCTTTTGACCTGGAGATATCAGGGCATGTTTTTTTTAGGTTTTTTTTTAAGCTGATAGGGTGTTTCAGTCTCTACGTTTACAGATCAGACTTGCAGCACATACTGCTCACTCCAATTTAGGAAATATTGTATTGCTTTACCAAATGACACCAATGTAAGCATACATGTCACAATGATTTGAATAAAAAAGAAGTGCTGAACTTGAAACTTTGCACGTTTTTCCTCCAGAGGCCACGTGTGTCACAGAGCTGTCTGTCATGATGGCGTGTTGGAAGCAGAACAATTTTGTGGACAGCCTGTGCTCCAAAGAGATGGGTGACTTCCACAAGTGTGTTCAAAAGACTCGGGTATGTTTCCTTGCGTAATACGGCTCGTTGGTACCTCGGTTTTAAGGTCATGGTTGGGTTCGTTTGGGGTACAAAATGCTTGGCTGTGATGCTTTTTAAAATGAAACATAAAATGCAAACTATGAGTGGGTAATTCTTCAGTAAATACTAGGGGCGTCAGGAGATTATCCACGAGATGAGACGAGACACAGGATTGGGTCTACGAGAACGAGACGCGACGAGATTGTAACATTACTTGGACATTACAAAAGTACAATGAAAAAATATAACATCGCATTTTTTTGCGGATTCGCTGTTTTGTGGATTTTTTTAAGATTTTTTTTTTCTTTTGACAGGGTATGAACGCCAATTTTGTTCTGCCTCCTTGTGGTGCATTAGAGCCTCTATGGGTGCTCTGTTGTGTCTGTTATTGTATTTACTACTGCTGCCACTAGAGGGTGTACTCATGTGAGAGTGTGAGATATGAAGACTGTGTATACAGTACATACAGTATGGTTACGTGCCTGTACGCTCGTACAGGCATCTTACACAATACACAATAAATATAGAGCCACAACAGCGTATTGCAATCTACTCATTTAATTTCTGCACTCTGTGTGTATGCTAGCAGCTCCATTTCTAAAACCACACGTTTCAAACAGCTAAAATGATGCATAACGCTAACAAAAACCTGCTACCCAAAATGTCTTACAATACTTTTCAACGAGAGGTGAAGTATGATTTCAAGGAAACACTAAACTTAAACACTTGTACGCGAGAACAGCGCTAAAAAAAAAACTGAATTTCAGTATGTGGAAGGAAATTATGGAAGGGATTGAGTAAGGAACTCAAATAAAGCACCAAGGTGAGCGAATTCAAGAAACAATACAAGCAGTTGATGTTTGCAAAATACAAGGAAGAGTTTTAAACCGCTGTGTACAAAATGCTTGCTAATCCCCACAACACTCATTAGTCTTCTTTCCTGTGAATTCATTGTCAGTACTCACCCATTATTACAGCTAACACATTAAACTGATTATTTACTATTATACTAATTCTGTGATTATTTATTATGATTAAAACCCTGACAATTATTACATGACTGTTACATGACTTTATCATTTTCCCGTGTATCAACCGGTAAAGACTACATCAGAATGATTGTTGCCGCCCAACTCAAAACTGCTTTTGGAATAGATAAATATTCAGTTATGTACTGTGATTGACTGGCAGCCAGTCCAGGGTGTACCTCGCCTCCTGTCCGAAGGCTCCGGTCAGCTTAGCCATGACCGGAATGAGGACAAGCGGTATAGAAGATGGATGGATGGATGTGTTGGCAAAATGCTTCAGTATTTTTGCCCATACAGCTTTGGTGGTCTTGCTTGAAACAAATGCTCTTTCTCCCTCGTAGGCTGCAAGGAAGGATACATCAGGACAGACGACGCTTTCTGGAGGACATTTGCCACCAAAACAGGCCACCACCCTGTTGAAGAGATATCCCAATATACTGTCTGAGATCTAGGAACCTTGTGTACCACGGACCTCAGTTGGGTGCTGGTCATGGGCCACCCAACTACTGCTGAACAAAGTGTGACATTCATTCAGGTCATTTTATTAAAACATTATGGTCTACGTTTGTGTTTTTACTCTGTAAAACAAGGGTGTCAAACTCGTGCCATGGAGGGCCGAGACCCTGCAGGTTTTCTTTCCAGCTGCTCACTAAAGCAGGTGATTTTAACGATCAACACCTTCAGTTTGGAGAAACTGGTGGAGAGAAGACCTGCATTGCTCACACATGGTGTAAAATCATCACATCTGCAACCCCGTGTTAGTGTATTCAAATCGTACCACTAGAACCGGGGTAGGGAACCTATGGCTGGGGAGCCAGATGTGGCTCTTTTGTCTAAACACGATAAAAATTTTAGTTTTTTTGTTCGCTGACTTTTTTTTTTACCGGTCCTGTCCAGCCTTTAAAGCAGATAGAATTGTAGATCTAAATGCCGTCAAGTGCTCAACAGATTTACTCTGCCAGGGAGAAGTGAGATATACACTTCCCCTGTTATACAGAATTTATTTGACTTTGATGCTTGTTATTAAGCAAATTTGGAGCGACCAGAGCAGGAGGGGACAGAGAAGAAGAGAAAAGAAAAAAAAAAGAGAGACAAGGACAACAGCAGCAGCAACAATTGTGACAAGAACAGAACAACAGAAACATACAGAACTACATCAGCAAATAAATGTCTGTGATGACTATAAAGACGAACAAGGACATAAGGACAAAGGACAAAACAATATCAACAACCACAATGATAACGCTGTCAATGACAATCACACATAATAGTAGTAATGAAATGATGAACTATGATAGTGATCACAATGATAATACTGCATTGAAACAGTCACACATAATAGTAGTAATGAAATGATGAACTATGATAGTGATCACAATGATAATACTGCATTGAAACAGTCACACATAATAGTAGTAATGAAATGATGAACTATGATAGTGATCACAATGACAATACTGCATTGAAACAGTCACACATAATAGTAGTAATGAAATGATGAACTATGATAGTGATCACAATGACAATACTGCATTGAAACAGTCACACATAATAGTAGTCATGAAATGATGAACTATGATAGTGATCACAATGATAATACTGCATTGAAACAGTCACACATAATAGTAGTAATGAAATGATGAACTATGATAGTGATCACAATGACAATACTGCATTGAAACAGTCACACATAATAGTAGTCATGAAATGATGAACTATGATAGTGATCACAATGACAATACTGCATTGAAACAGTCACACATAATAGTAGTCATGAAATGATGAACTATGATAGTGATCACAATGATAATAACTAATGCATATCATTGTAAAAAAAAAAAACTATAATCATACTGCTGAAATCACCGTCGCTGTAATAAAACCAACAACATAATAACACCCTGCACACTCACATGTACTGTGAGTGTGCACCACCCCGCCACCCAGGCCCACAGTACCCAAGCCCCAACCCACCAGTCGGCCCGGCGCCCCAGCAGCCGCCGCAGCGCAGCAACCACAAGCCCCCGCGGCGGCACACGGGCCACCCGCAGCACCGGCACCGCCCCCCGGTGACCGCCGAACCCACCCCAAGAGCGCGGTGCTTCCAGGGGAAGCACCGCAAGCCGCTCCCCCCCCCGGCGCAAGCCCCGGCATCAGAGGGCCACCCCAGGGAAAGGCAGGTGAACCAGACAAAAGGCATCCCACAAGCCAGGCTACCCCGGGCGAGCCACTGCACAACACAGGCACGAGGCACCCCAATCAAGGCCGCCCCACCCGTGTATGTGACAAGGTGTGATTGTGTCTATTATGCAATTATAAAATTCGCTGACCTTTTAAATTAGAGAAATGCCAGTGTTAAAAAAAAATATAACACTGGCTCAAAATATAAAACTTTCTTATGCATTTTAGTCCATCCATCCATTTTCTACCACAATGCGGGTGGGCCAGAGCTGTCTTTCCGATATTTTCTGGGTTAGACACCAAAATTCAATTATCCCTGGATAATCTCAATCTCAAATTTACTTCTTGAGATGTCAAGAAGTAAACTTCCCTTCCTTTAATCAAATAGTCAGATAGCTAATTCTGTAGAGCCGACCCTTTTGACGAAGAAGATGGTGAAAAGAAAAAGATACGGAGTACGGTGCAAAACCACGCAGCACCAGAAGTCGCATTAATGGTAAGAAGTACTTTATTTATTATTGGATAGCTTCAGTGTAACAATGTTAATAAAAAGAATAACTTTAGAGACTTATCATATGGCTCTCACGGAAATACATTTTAAAATATGTGGCTTTTATGGCTCTCTTAGCCAAAAAGGTTCCCGACCCCTGCACTAGATGGAGCAGTAGCACCAGTGAGGAAAGCCACTTCCAACACTGTACACAGTGCGCCATCTGGTGGACATTTCATTGCAGACGAATTGCTGTGAAGATGAACTTTGAGCACAAGCATGCCCGTTTCACTGCAACACTTTAGACTCAATCTGTTTCCTCCAACAAGTGCAGCATTCACGTACGTGGATGCAGGACAAGTCAGTGTTTCAGCCACGCAGCAGACGTTTATCTACAGGAGCAGCTGGTCGATGTCACCATTTTTAGGCGGTAAGGATTGCGATGCTTTCCAGCTCTCTTCCCGCTTGTCTTCCTGGGGCCAATAGCATTGCTACTGGATACCTTGGTCACTGAAGGTGCCAAGACTGCTCAGTGGATGTCTTGAAGCACCATCCAAGCTCCAGCCTCCAGATTTTCATCGCTAGCTTGGCTGGGCTCCCAAGACCAGGAGGGGGAAGAGCAGACTTTAAAGCAGTTTGGTGCACTTGTTTGACTTGGGCAAGCTGATCAACAGGAGCAATAGAGTAGACCACGCTGCCAGTATCAGGAGCCATGATACATCATACATCACATGATACACCATGCTGGTGCCCCCTTTGGCCCAATGGCTCACACAAGACACTCATGTCTTTTCTTTGCCACGCCGCCACCTCCAAACGGTTCTGAGCATGGCTACTGAGCATTGAAGACACCTGTCTTTGATTCTCAGTCACCCATTCACACACGTGGGCTCAGGGTTGGTTCCTGGCCAAACATTTAAAAGTCCACTCACTGGTGGACTGATGGGAGGTCCCATTGTACTTGAAGACCAGCTGTGGGAGGTGCGCTGGCCAGTTCCGCTTTTCCTCCGGAGGAAGTGAGAAGCAGATTATGCAGAGTTCGATTAAAACGCTCACACTGGCCGTTGCCTTGTTGGGGGTAGTGCGGCTTATTTGTATTCCATAGAGTTCACACAATTGCTGGATCAGGACACTTTCAAAGTTCCACTCCTGGTCTGGATGGATACAAGCCGGGACTCCAAACCTATAGAACCACTCCCGGACCAACACCTTTGCCACAGTTTCAGCCTTCTGGTCACAGGTTGGGATTGCTTGCGTGGACGTTCAAGTCTATTTGATTTGGTGAGATGGATGGCCCTGAGGTGCACACACTTTAGGTTGAGTGCACTTCGCCACAGCACAACGTCCACAACTCTGGCATCAATCCTTTAAACAGTATCATTCCTGGCCAGGAGCACCGCTGCCTCACCACCTCCGTTCTGGTGCAGCACCTCCTCTCCTCCATCTGGCCTCGGCAGCCGCCGGTACAGCCACACGGTCCCATTGCTTCAACACTCCGCGCTTGTGGAGGCAGCTCCTTCTCTCCGCCCATCCTGGGACTTTCTGCTGACCCCAGAACTGCAAGAAAGCACCAATCGCTGGATCAGCGAAGTTACTTGATTGCATCTCTTGTTAAAACACACACTAAACACTGCTTGGCCCTAATTATGGGGTCAAAAGCAAACCAGAAAAAAAAACACTGCATAAAGAAAAAAGCAAACCCAAACAAAGAAAAAAATTCTAAATCAAACACTGCCCTCCAAATTAGACCAGGCTAAAGTGCATACGTGCGTACAAAATCGCAGTCGGCCCTTGGCTGACATGCTTACACCAAAAGGGCAATTGGTCTTACTGAGACAGAACACTCACGAGATGAAATTTCCGCTAGAGAGCTTTGGACGTACATAACGACAAGGTCACAAACCTTGTGGTCACACGGTGACCTTCAGCAGCAGTGGCTGCAGTGGAAAGACAAGACGTAAAACAATACCAACAATGCCAGCAATATACAGAAAACGCACAAAAGCTACCTTATTAGCGTTCCAACATGGCAGCAGACGCCATCGCCGATGACTCGCCACTAATGAACAACAGACCCACTTACTTTGGAAACTAATTAGCGCAGCTGTGCGAGGTGGCGGCCAGTGACGCGTTCATGGGAGCGCCGACTGTAGGACTTTTGCCGTTTCAATTGAAACACTGAAACACCACATGTAAGCGTGACCCGAGCAGACTTTTCTCGTGCTTTTGTTTTCTCTTATCACAACCTTCAGCACACTTAGTCCGGCTCCAACCAGCTAAGACCACTGGGTCGCACAGAAACATAGATAGAATTACCCCCCCTTTAAGGGGGTTAATTGTGTAACTTTTGCAATATGTAATAATTACAAAATTCAGCAACAATTACAAAATGCATTCAACAATTTTATTATAAAATGTGGCGCTATTACATAATGTGAAAATTGTTACAATATTACAATATTGCACATACATAATGTGCCTCTACGGGTCCTTCGCCAAGTAGGTGAGATGAAAATGCAGGAAAACTCACCAAAACGAATAAAACAAAACAAATGATCATCATTCACGATCTGTTCAAATTCTACAATTCCATCTTGTTAAATATCCCTCAGGAGAATACAAAAGCTCCTCCAAATATGCGTGTGGCTTCAAAGTTAGCTTGACGGAGTCGTGTTGGATGGCGCCGCCATCGAGTCCGATTTTCAGCAAAAGTGACGAAGCTTGGAGAGACAGCGGCGGAGAGGCGGTGTCACCCATCCTGAGAATCCAACGGCTTCATCATCCACATCAGTCAGGTGAACGCATCACACGTGGCACTAGATGGGATGTTGTCCTCCGCAAGCGACGCCGTTGCCCAGGAGACCCAAATCCCCCTTCCCCGCCTCGCACAGTCACAACACTTTAGTCCTGCAGAGGCACTCCTTAGGTGCTCTGGCCCACAAGCACCACAGCCATGGCAGGGTTCCAAGGAGAGGCTGCGTGCCCAGACCACAGACCACAAGAGACACACCCCCGTCACCCCCACAACACCTGGGAAGACTGTGTCTGTCTCTGAGGGACGCACAGAGGTCAAAGACACATGTTCAGGCTTCTGCAGGCAGGAAGTGATGGCTTCAAACTTGCTTCCAGGGTCTAAAAAAACATGTGCACACTCATTCATTCATTCCATTTCTCTGGAAGCACTAGGTGGTTGTTTATTTCCATCTCGTCTGTTATTGACATTTACATTATTGTAGTTTGGGGTTAAAAGTCATAGCAGCTCACTGAGTGTCTTCGCTGTACCAGGTGATTTTGACTTCATGTGCTTTAATACACCATTTATTGAAATCTGGGGATGCGCCGATTGCTCGGCCACCAATCAATATCAGCCAGTTTCTGTGAAAAAGCATGTGATCGGCATTTGCCGATAAATGCCTTTCAACGCCGACCACAGAAGCTGATCACCTGTGGCTCGCAGAATGCGGCCTGCAGCATCCCCTGCCCACTTTCCTTCATACTGCACAGGAGTGTCAAACCTAAAACAAACAAACGTCTGCCGTGTGGAACTTACCTGCCGTTTGTGTGAGTGACATAAATTTTGCACCCTGCAAAACATGCCACGAAAAATGTCTCGCAGGGGTAGCACGTAAAAAAAATAAATGGTAAATTAGCAAAAAATACATTTATAGTTCGTGGTGCCAGCCATGTTGAATGAACTCTCGATGTTCAGCCTCATTTTCGGAAGTGGCGCCATTGGCTAAAGCAGAGCAAACAAACGCTTCTTGAGGTAGCTGGTCACTTGGTTCAGTATATTGTTATGTTTCCGTATAATTTTTTAACAAAATAGTAGTCATGCCAAAATGTCGGGTTGCTGCTGGATGTTCATAGTATCCAAGTGATCCTGTAAGTTTGTTTTCTTTTCCAAAAGAGGAAGCTTTAAGACAACAATGGACAAAGCAAGTGCAGAGAACGATAGACAGATGGACGCCCACCTCGAGTTCTTTTTTTGCAGTGATCATTTCACTGATGACTGCTATGAAGGAACACCTTTACAAGAAGCATTTGACTTGAAAGTAAATGCACTTTGAAACAGGATGCTATTCTGTCGGGGAAAAAAACAAGACAAGAGCAAGCACTACGTCAAAAGTTTGAGTTTTGTCTTGTTACATAATGTCTTTAACCACTGTTCCGCCATAATGACGAGGCTGCAAAGCATGCATGCAAACATCTTTTCACAGCCATAAAAGATGTTTGCGACGGTGACGAAATATGAAATCAATCAAGCTATAAAAGCCCTTTACGCTCATTAGGAAGCACAATAATGTTCTAAAAGTTCTCTATTTCATCTCCAAATGTCTCATCCTCCTCAAACTATTGACACATGGCTCAATCACTGTAATCGCTGTGTATCGTACACCTCTAAGTTTGTTTACCTGAGTGAGTGAGCGTCTCTTCTGGCGCCATGAACTATAAATGTCATTTTTCAAATTTAAATGACATAGTTATATAGTTATATAAAGTTGATGAATCATGTCACGGACCCTTTTGGTGAGTTTTGGAGGCATCTGCAGTCAAAAGGCAGCTAATGTAGCCAAAACGTTGGACAACACTTGCTCGTATGTGCGTTGCACAAGTCTAACCTGAAAAATAATTGAATTCATCGGCTAGATGACAATCTTCTGTCAGCGCTGGAAGACACCGGGTTTGCTGATTCACTTGGAGCCCACCTACGTGCTACCAGGAAGTCCTGCTAGAACGCCATCAAACAATGTACTCTCACATCCAAAGTCTCCTTAAAGAAGGCGTCTCATCCTCTGGAAGTTTCACCAGTGTTCTTTTGAAAAAGCAAGTTCAATATGTCTTTTTATGGTTCCATATTTCATATCATATCGCCAATAGGGCCCCATGAAAAAAAATAAAGTTTTGGCAGCTGACCCCTAACAGTATTTTGGGCCCCTAGCAGTCAGGGACCTTGGAATTGTCCTAACTTTTCCCTCTTACACGGCACCGCGGGCCGATAGCAGTCATCATAAATACATTTAAACATTTACACTTAATCTTTGTGATCAGTATCGGCCGGTTACAATCATGGATTATGGGAATCGGAGCATCCCTAATTGTCATGGGTCTGTAAAGACCTACAAGTACAGCATGAAGCAGTGTGGTCTGAAGAATAAGAAGCGATGTTGACCTTCGTATGTCCAACACGTGTACAGGTAATAATACTGAACATTCTTTGATCTTCACGCGCGTAAGTGGAGTTCCATGACGATTGTTGCAGTGTTCTCCCAGACCTCGACTGGGTAAGACAATATTTTCAGTGACAACCAGTCAGCTGGTCAGTGTCTGTCTTGGCTGCGGATGTCCCTGGTCCATTTGATCATGGTTTCTGGTGACCGATAGAGGAAGATGAGTTTTGAATAAAGCTCTTCTTCCAGCTCCAGCTCTCCAGTTTCACGCACCTGGAAGGTATTCAGCAGTCTTAGTTTGCAGAGGATGATATCAAAGAAATGATTTCATCTGTCATGTTTGTTCCATTTGGAGTGGGTATGTGGTGCACTTACCAGGAAGATGTCCATGCAGAGCTTCAGTATGCGGTCCACACAGGGAAGCTCCTCAAACATGATGGAGTGGGAGATCTCACTGAAGAAGCCTCTGACAAACTTCCCGATGACGAGGACCACAGACACATACAAACCCATGATCCTATGGAACAGTGACCAATGAATAGGGTACATCAAATGTCAATCAATAGTCATTTTAGCACTAAAGCAGGCTGGGGAACCTTTTAGCTAAAAGAGCCATGAAAGCCACATATTTTAAAATGTATTGTGAAAGTCATATCTTTGTTTTAACACTGAATCCAATTACTGTAAAAGCAAGACCAACAATTTTAGAATATAATAAGTCTCTGAATGTATTATTTTTATTTACATTGTTATAAATAAATACTCCTCACCATTAACGCGACTTTTGGAGCTGCATGGTTTTGCTCTGTATCTTTCTTTCTTTTGGCCATCGTCTTCGTCAAAGGAGACTTATTGACTTCTCAATGACCTGTGTAGGCTACTGTATTATCCAGCAGCGACCCGCAAAATGTCCTAGTAAGGACAGCTGGCATTGGCACCGGGCTAGAAAATGGCTGGCTGGATTAAAATGCATATGAAAGTTTTCTATTTTGAACGCTGTTTTTAACACTATGCCTTCTGTAATGTTTTACTTTAAAATGTCAGTGGAAAAAAAATGAATAAAATAAAGACATGTCCCTAGCCATAGGTTCCCTACCCCTGCGCTGAAGTATAGAGAACAGAACCAAAAAGTCTAGGGTCAATTTTTTAAAATGTTTTTTTATGTTTTTGCGGATCCAGACTACAGTCAAACTTGTCTATAGCGGCCACTAGAGGGAGTCTGCAAAGGTGGCCGCTATAGACAGGTGGCCTCTATAGACAGGTTGGCGTCCAGTTTGAATGTTGACCAGTAGAGGGAAAAAAAGGGGGGAAAAAATTAATAATAATAATGTTGACCAGTAGAGGGCACTGCGGACTGCGGATAAAAGTTGACAACACTACTAGGCTTGTTATTATCATGGTTCATGGTTTTAATCCTGAACATGCATGAGTCAAACAGTAGCACATCACATACTACAATTCACAATTTTGCATGTCCAAAAAGGAGTAGGAAGAAGCAAAGCTTATTTAATCCTACCCCTCATCAGTTTCACATCAGTTGCAATACATTTATTCACTTCTTGTTCTTCCAAGTGTACTTTGTAGGTCCACATGACAATGTAGTGCAATCATAGCCAAGTTTTTTACTTACTAAAAGGAAGCTAGAGGCTTAATAATAACTGATAGAATATATCCACGACCCACAGAACAAAGCTGTGCTAGTAATGTCTTACGCTTGTTTTTAATATTTTACTTTTTATACGGCAGAGTGTCATTACAGCTTTAGTTCATCAGGAAGTGACGGGAAGTGACGGTGGGCGTCCCGAGCAGGAGAGCTAGGCTCAGTGCTAGCTGTGAGTTTGGAGAGAGTTGGGAAGTGTGTTTATGTTGGCGTGGATGTAAAGTCCTGCAGTGTTCTCCGCTGTTAATAAAGCCATTAAAGTGCATCGGCGACGTGAGTCTCTCCTTCCCCACAACAAGCGGCATTACAGTATTGACCAGTGCACACCAGGAAATAAACGGTGTCATTTCTTACAGGCATTGGCTGGACAGCTATGTAGTGGGGCTTGTTTAACCTTTGCCTTGTGGACAAGCAGGAAGGAGAGACGATGCTGAGAGATGTGTGTGTGTTCTGAGCTGCTGTCTGGTGGCCGCGTTCAATAAATAAAGTTGGCAGAAGCAACAGGAGAAGTTTCCTTCTTTGCTTCGGAGCTGAATAACACTGACAAGTTAACAGACTAGTAGCAAACGGAAAAGAAGACGGCTTTGTTTGTGTCGAATACAGAAGATGAGGACTTTGATGGATTTGTGGATGAGGATTGATGAAAAATAACGTGAGTACATTCTAAAATACTTCAATTAAGTACAACCCAACTCAGTTTTGCTCCCGCTGCCGCATGCATGCTAGCGTATGTTTTTTTTTATTGTAGCGTCGCTGGGAGCACGTCCTGTTCCCAGTTTGACTGTTTGACTGTATTTTGTTTTTTACTCGAAAAAATGGCTCTTTTGATGGTATCGGTTGCTGACCCCTGGTATAGAAGAAGAATGTACTTTGGTAGTGCACATGCTGATCATGCGTTCGTGTTCCTCACCCATATCCAGCAAGGAAGCCAAGGCTGGGTGGACTGACTTTGTCATTGAATATGACCATGGACAGAACTCCACATGAAGAAGGGTCACAGCCGCCAATGGCGATGTCCCACCACTCCTGTTTTCCACTGGAGTTCAGCGACTTGTCACTCATCAAGAAAAGGGTTATATTCTGGTACCCTCCTTCGTTTCCTAAAACACACAACCAATGGCGTTAAAACAGGCTTTCTTAATTTGTATGAATACAAACACTGAGAGCAAATGATGCTACGATGCACAATGGTTCTGAATGAACGAGTTCTGTGGTGTCCAAACTGCCATTTACAGCCCGTGGCTGTTTTTGTATTGGCCATTGGCACATTGTAAAAACACAACTAAACAAGAAAAATTAAAATAATAAATAAATAAATACATAAATAACAGCAAAAATGGAAAAAAGAGCAGTAATTTTACAAGAATAAAGCCAAATAATTTTACAAGAATAAAGTCAAAATATTGAAAATAAAGTCATAATATTAAGAGAAAAAAATTGCATGAAGTTGAAATATTTAAGACAAAAATGTGTAATTTAAAAGAAAAAGTTTAAAAACAAATCAAAGAATAAAGTAATTTTTTTTTAAATTAGGTTAAAAGTTATATATTATTACAATAATAAAGTCAAAATATTACAAGAAAAAATGTTCAAAGAAAGTTAAAATATTGGTATACGTGTAAATATTTGCAAAAGGTATACTAATAACAAGTAACTGTTAACAAGTATACTAATAATACTATTAACAAGTATACTAATAACACTATTAACAAGTATACTAATAACACTATTAAGTATACTAATAATACTATTAACAAGTATACTAATAACACTATTAACAAGTATACTAATAATACTATTAACAAGTATACTAACACTATTAAGTATACTAATAACACTATTAACAAGTATACTAATAATACTATTAACAAGTATACTAATAACACTATTAAGTATACTAATAACACTATTAACAAGTATACTAATAATACTATTAACAAGTATACTAATAATACTATTAAGTATACTAATAACACTATTAACAAGTATACTAATAATACTATTAACAAGTATACTAACACTATTAAGTATACTAATAACACTATTAACAAGTATACTAATAATACTATTAACAAGTATACTAATAACACTATTAAGTATACTAATAACACTATTAACAAGTATACTAATAATACTATTAACAAGTATACTAATAATACTATTAAGTATACTAATAACACTATTAACAAGTATACTAATAATACTACTAACAAGTATACTAATAACACTATTAACAAGTATACTAATAACACTATTAAGTATACTAATAACACTATTAACAAGTATACTAATAACACTATTAACAAGTATACTAATAATACTATTATCAAGTATACTAATAACACTATTAAGTATACTAATAACACTATTAACAAGTATACTAATAATACTATTAACAAGTATACTAATAACACTATTAAGTATACTAATAACACTATTAACAAGTATACTAATAATACTATTAACAAGTATACTAATAACACTATTAAGTATACTAATAACACTATTAACAAGTATACTAATAATACTATTAACAAGTATACTAATAACACTATTAAGTATGCTAATAACACTATTAACAAGTATACTAATAATATACTAATAACACTATTAATAACACTATTAAGTATACTAATAACACTATTAACAAGTATACTAATAATACTATTAAGTATACTAATAACACTATTAACAAGTATACTAATAATACTACTAACAAGTATACTAATAACACTATTAACAAGTATACTAATAACACTATTAAGTATACTAATAACACTATTAACAAGTATACTAATAATACTATTAACAAGTATACTAATAATACTATTAACAAGTATACTAATAATACTATTAAGTATAGTAATAACACTATTAACAAGTATACTAATAATACTATTAAGTATACTAATAACCCAATAACAAGTATACTAATAATACTACTAACAAGTATACTAATAACACTATTAACAAGTATACTAATAACACTATTAAGTATACTAATAACACTATTAACAAGTATACTAATAATACTATTAAGTATACTAATAACACTATTAACAAGTATACTAATAATACTACTAACAAGTATACTAATAACACTATTAACAAGTATACTAATAACACTATTAAGTATACTAATAACACTATTAACAAGTATACTAATAATACTATTAAGTATACTAATAACACTATTAACAAGTATACTAATAATACTACTAACAAGTATACTAATAACACTATTAACAAGTATACTAATAATACTATTAAGTATACTAATAATACTATTGACAAGTATACTAATAACACTATTAACAAGTATACTAATAATACTATTAACAAGTATACTAACACTATTAAGTATACTAATAACACTATTAACAAGTATACTAATAATACTATTAACAAGTATACTAATAACACTATTAAGTATACTAATAACACTATTAACAAGTATACTAATAATACTATTAACAAGTATACTAATAATACTATTAAGTATACTAATAACACTATTAACAAGTATACTAATAATACTACGAACAAGTATACTAATAACACTATTAACAAGTATACTAATAACACTATTAAGTATACTAATAACACTATTAACAAGTATACTAATAACACTATTAACAAGTATACTAATAATACTATTAAGTATAGTAATAACACTATTAACAAGTATACTAATAATACTATTAAGTATACTAATAACCCAATAACAAGTATACTAATAATACTACTAACAAGTATACTAATAACACTATTAACAAGTATACTAATAACACTATTAAGTATACTAATAACACTATTAACAAGTATACTAATAATACTATTAAGTATACTAATAACACTATTAACAAGTATACTAATAATACTACTAACAAGTATACTAATAACACTATTAACAAGTATACTAATAACACTATTAAGTATACTAATAACACTATTAACAAGTATACTAATAATACTATTAAGTATACTAATAACACTATTAACAAGTATACTAATAATACTACTAACAAGTATACTAATAACACTATTAACAAGTATACTAATAATACTATTAAGTATACTAATAACACTATTAACAAGTATACTAATAATACTACTAACAAGTATACTAATAACACTATTAACAAGTATACTAATAACACTATTAAGTATACTAATAACACTATTAACAAGTATACTAATAACACTACTAAGTATACTAATAACACTATTAACAAGTATACTAATAACACTACTAACAAGTATACTAATAACACTATTAAGTATACTAATAACACTATTAACAAGTATACTAATAACACTACTAACAAGTATACTAATAACACTATTAAGTATACTAATAACACTATTAATACTAATAATACTACTAACAAGTATACTAATAACACTATTAAGTATACTAATAACACTATTAACAAGTATACTAATAACACTATTAACAAGTATACTAATAATACTATTATCAAGTATACTAATAACACTATTAAGTATACTAATAACACTATTAACAAGTATACTAATAATACTATTAACAAGTATACTAATAACACTATTAAGTATACTAATAACACTATTAACAAGTATACTAATAATACTATTAACAAGTATACTAATAACACTATTAAGTATACTAATAACACTATTAACAAGTATACTAATAATACTATTAACAAGTATACTAATAACACTATTAAGTATGCTAATAACACTATTAACAAGTATACTAATAATATACTAATAACACTATTAATAACACTATTAAGTATACTAATAACACTATTAACAAGTATACTAATAATACTATTAAGTATACTAATAACACTATTAACAAGTATACTAATAATACTACTAACAAGTATACTAATAACACTATTAACAAGTATACTAATAACACTATTAAGTATACTAATAACACTATTAACAAGTATACTAATAATACTATTAACAAGTATACTAATAATACTATTAACAAGTATACTAATAATACTATTAAGTATAGTAATAACACTATTAACAAGTATACTAATAATACTATTAAGTATACTAATAACCCAATAACAAGTATACTAATAATACTACTAACAAGTATACTAATAACACTATTAACAAGTATACTAATAACACTATTAAGTATACTAATAACACTATTAACAAGTATACTAATAATACTATTAAGTATACTAATAACACTATTAACAAGTATACTAATAATACTACTAACAAGTATACTAATAACACTATTAACAAGTATACTAATAACACTATTAAGTATACTAATAACACTATTAACAAGTATACTAATAACACTATTAAGTATACTAATAACACTATTAACAAGTATACTAATAATACTATTAACAAGTATACTAATAACACTATTAAGTATACTAATAACACTATTAACAAGTATACTAATAATACTACTAACAAGTATACTAATAACACTATTAACAAGTATACTAATAATACTATTAAGTATACTAATAACACTATTAACAAGTATACTAATAATACTACTAACAAGTATACTAATAACACTATTAACAAGTATACTAATAACACTATTAAGTATACTAATAACACTATTAACAAGTATACTAATAACACTACTAAGTATACTAATAACACTATTAACAAGTATACTAATAACACTACTAACAAGTATACTAATAACACTATTAAGTATACTAATAACACTATTAACAAGTATACTAATAACACTACTAACAAGTATACTAATAACACTATTAAGTATACTAATAACACTATTAAGTATACTAATAACACTATTAATACTAATAATACTACTAACAAGTATACTAATAACACTATTAAGTATACTAATAACACTATTAACAAGTATACTAATAACACTACTAACAAGCCACAAAGCCAGGATGTGATGAGATGCTGTTTTTTTTCTTTTAATATGAAAAAGATGTCAGTATATCTACATGGTTTGGTTTAAAAAATGTCAGAGTGGCCCTCGTATTCCTAGATTTCCAGTATGTGGTCCTCGGTGGAAAAAGTTTGGACACCCGTGAATTCAATAAATTGCATTATTGTGTAATTCTTGTAGAAATTCCTCCATATGAGAACTGATACTGGTGACAAACACATTAGATACAGTGGAACCTCGGTTAGTGTACTGTTTTGCTATGAGTTATTTCTTGAATTCAATAGTATTTCTCACCTTCTTTTCCACTTTCTTGGGCTCCATTTTGTCTTATTTTGCCGCCGTGATCAAAGAAAAGCAGAGACTTGAGGTGAGAACCAAAAGTGAATTCAAGAAATAATTCCTAGCAAAACACCAAGATGGTGTTGAAGAGGAAGGTGTTGATCTTTGGGAACATTCACGTCAACAATCATGTCTGCACTGAAGGTAAAACGTAACCGTAAATACATTGATATGTATTTATATGCCTTTAGAATTGTTTTCTTACAGGAAAACAGATTTGTTTGGGTTAGAGTTGGGGTGTCACAAGATCTCGCAAGATTAAAACAAGATTTCTCGTTCAGGAAAAAAAATATTCTTTGTGGTCACTCGGCCTGGGACGATAATAAATAAATTAATTGATCACACAGTCAATGAAAATGAACTGGATAATTTTGCTGGCCTCAGTGTAGTAGTGCAGTATGCCTGCGTTGACAGTTGCATCAAGAGGATTCACTGTGCTTTGCTGTCAGCACCTTGGCACGTAGAACAACGGTAAGAACAAAGTGAGCCCTTTTGTCAGTCATACAGTATCTTTGTCTCGGTGGGTGGAGGCGGGGCCGCAAGCATATACACAGAGTGCAGAAGAGTGTAACGTAGTAGAAATGATATTAGTAGATTGCAATATATCATTGCGTTCTTTTCTTAAAAGTAAAGTTAAAATCTCATCTCATCTCGCAGACCCAATCTCATGTCATGTATTGTCTTGTCTCGTGAACTAGCCAGAGTCGGAACTTCTAGAACGGATTCATGACGCTAACCAAGGTTCCACTGTGATCGGAATCAACTAGAATCAATTGGGAATCATCCTCTGTATATTCAGGCAAAAAAAAAAGATAAGGTTCTGGTTCCTCATTTGTCCAAAAGCAGTTGTCGTTGTCTGCGACTCTCACAAAGTCTGCCATGATTAGCAAAAGCACTCTTCTATGCTGCTGTTGTTGATGGACGTCGCCTTAGTTCCGATCTCTGGGCGATGTGAAATCAATGCACCCAGGAAAGAAGTTGTGGTAATGTTTAAAATGATCAAAATACGGCAAAGTACTGTAAGTATTGCATGTTATCATGAATGTACTTGTTACTACCTGCTCACAGCACGGATAGAAAACCATAAAACCTTGTATAGAGGTTCTTTAGGGGGCTTTATCATCAAAATAGGCGTGTCCCATTCACAGTTGTTCTCCACAGGCATTGTTAGCTCTTTTATGCTAACTCGTTTTCTCTCTTTAGAACGCACAGAAAAGGGAAATGAATGTTTAATGTCTTCTGTCTTCTGTGAATTGTATATCCTGGGACTGAGAATGTTGCATTGTCTCAATAACATAAATAATTTGCTGTCGTCATTTTGTCCAACAATGCCTTGACCACTTTTCTTTGGAAAATTGGAAAATCACTTGGAAGTTGAAATCCGTAACCATCAGTTCACTGTTTTTCTAAATAAGAGAATAAATAATTTCTTTGTTGTCTCTTGCTTGATTTTATTGTTATGGGTGGGATGGGACGGCGTCAAGTGAAACTCAATCTTCTGTAAAAGCACTTTGTGTGACATGTATCTCTGTGTGAAAGGAGCGCTACTGCACAACTAAAGTCTGACTTGATTGATTGACCTTCATATAGTTGATTGACTGGTTTGGCCTCTGCTCCATTGGGGGCACGGATGTAATTTGGGAACATATTTGGAACATGCCTAGAAATAAGACAAGAAGACAAGTAAATGACAGCTCTTATCAAATGAACATATGCAGTATTTACTAACTTATTCAACACAAGAGTGTAAACGTACACAGGCTTGGTGCGATTGCCCACCAGGAGAGAAGCGAGATTGGCTCTGACGGGGTTCCCTGGCTCCAGGTGAATAGAATGCTTGTCATATGTATGCTCCACAGTCCCTCCTTTGCCCAGGTCCCTGTTGGGGATTCATTTACAAAATAAAACAGCTACCGAGTTGTACGCCAGTACTATTTACACGGCTATTTCAAATGTATGCTTAATATGAGTGATTTAATGGTAAAGACAGACAGACTCAGACAAGACAGGAAAGACACACACGGGTAATCCCCAGTTTATGGCGCCCCCACAACTTCATGAAAAACTGAATTTTGGTCCGTAAACACAAGACTCGCTGAAGTACGGTAGTTGCAGCGCATGCCGGTGGAAGAATACATGCAGCACAAGACTGTGCTGTGTGCCCGCTTAGCCGCACTGTGGGAGAATAGCGTTGCTGATGAGTTCACTTTTCACACTTCATGATGTCTCCCAAGTGGCAAGTCCATCACCATGGAAGTGAAAATGATCATAAAAAGCTCCCACGCCCACCAATATTCGTTACCATCATTAAATACATCATTTTTTGCAATTTTGCCCATCATCCACATCATCCACATCATCCATCATCATGTGAGACATGAACACATATCTTTCTCTTTTGCGTGCGTTCTAAAAAAACAAGAGAAATAAAAAGAAACGTAATGGGATACAAAGGCAGACAAAGGCCCCTCAGCGCATTGATTTCACATGGCAACATAGCAACAAACGCTACACCTAGCAGTGGCGTCAGCTCAATATGTAGCGTTACCTTTTGGTAGCTGAAGTGCTGCGGGCGAGTCTGTGGTTGAAGCTAGTCGCTAGCCGGCTAGTAGCTAGCCAGTGTGTTCTGGCTAAGTGTCAATATGCCTGAAATGTAGTTTGATCGGCATAACAATGTTAATAATAATAATAATATATAATAGAGTCAAACTTGTCTATAGTGGTCACTAGAGGGAGACTGCAAAAGTGGCCACTATAGACAGGTGGCGTCCAGTTTGAATGTTGACCAGTAGAGGAAAAAAAAGGGGGGGAAAAAATAATAATAATGTTGACCTGTAGAGGACACTGTGGGACTGCGGATAAAAGTCGTACAGCACTACTAGGCTTGTTATTATCCATGACCCACAGAACAAAGCTGTGCTAGTAATGTCTTACGCTTGTTTTTAATATTTTACTTTTTATACGGCAGAGTGTCATTACAGCTTTAGTTCATCAGGAAGTGACGGGAAGTGACGGTGGGCGTCCCGAGCAGGAGAGCTAGGTTCAGTGCTAGCTGTGAGTTTGGAGAGAGTTGGGAAGTGTGTTTATGTTGGCGTGGATGTAAAGTCCTGCAGTGTTCTCCGCTGTTAATAAAGCCATTAAAGTGCATCGGCGACGTGAGTCTCTCCTTCCCCACAACAAGCGGCATTACAGTATTGACCAGTGCACACCAGGAAATAAACGGTGTCACTTGTTACAGGCATTGCCTGGACAGCTATGTAGTGGGGCTTGTTGAACCTTTGCCTTGTGGGCAAGCAGGAAGGAGAGACGATGCTGAGAGATGTGTGTGTGTTCTGAGCTGCTGTCTGGTGGCCGCGTTCAATAAATAAAGTTGGCAGAAGCAACAGGAGAAGTTTCCTTCTTTGCTTCGGAGCTGAATAACACTGACAAGTTAACAGACTAGTAGCGAACGGAAAAGAAGACGTTTGTTTGTGTGGAATACAGAAGATGAGGACTTTGATGGATTTGTGGATGAGGATTGATGAAAAATAACGTGAGTACATTCTAAAATACTTCAATTAAGTACAACCCAACTCAGTTTTGCTCCCGCTGCTTTTTAAAAACATATGCTAGCATGGTTTTAGCGTGCAGGCAGTATTGTATTGTATTGTAGCGTTGCTGGGAGCACGTCCTGTTCCCAGCCTACTTTGCGGTAATGTTTTGGTGCAAATGCTCTTAAAGTTACATGTTTGACCAGGAAATAGCAAGCTCAAAAGAAGACGGCTTTTTTGTGTGGAACAACTGACAGTTTGTGTGGATCTTGTGAATGATTGTGACTGAGCTAGGACTCAGTAATTTAAGTCTACACACGACGGCTTCATTGATTGAAAAACTAAACTTTTTCTTGCATGAAGCTTCTACTTGAGTTGGTAATTTGGCTGCTATATGCAGTCAGATATTGACCAAGGGAGACAAAATGGGTGGCCGCTGGCCGCGTTGGACAGGTGACTGCTATACAAAGACGTGTGTTCGTGTCTCACATAAGGATTGGGTTGATGGCCAAAATTTGTTTAAAAAGTGCATTTTTCTTTAAGGCTAAAGATGATGATATTGTGATGTCATGCAAAGGAGGGTGCACCAACAAGGTTTCCATTCTGCAGAAGGATCATTACCAGGCTATTTTTAGCCAGTATATCAAAATCAAACTATTCAACTTGAGTACTAAGTTTCCTTTTACAGGAGTTCACTTTCACAAAAGATGTTTACTTTTGAAAAGTAGTATACTTTGTTTTCTGCCTCAATGTTGGTGTAAGCTATTTTTTAAGCCACCCTTATTTTGTTAACACAAACAGGATATAGCCCAAAGTGCTCTTATTTTGAAGTGAGCATGAAAACTAGGAATCGAAATAAAAACATTTGAACAATCCCGGGAGAATCGGAATGTTAATCTTGCTTCCCATTGACACTTGAGACTTGAGCCCAACCCTCATCGCTGCTTTGTTTTAGTCCCGCTGCCTTGTCAACACCAGGATGCAGAGAAGCATCAACAGGAAGAGCAAAGGTTTTACCTTTGGAAATTCCACGACATACGTAATGTTAGGTCAGCAGGGCTTTCAAGAAGTTCTTTAATAACTTCCTGTCTGCTGGGAGGGCTTATTCTCCACACTGATCCTGAACTGCCCTCAATCATGGCCGTGACAATGTCCTCACAACCATAGAGGGAAATGAACTGCATGGCTACCTACAGGAAATCAAAACAATCCAAGTGAATTAAAGAATAAATCCTAATGTTTCTGGTGTTTGACAGCAAAACTGTAACTCAGGAATGACTACGTACCGCATTGTTTCCAAACTTTTTGGTAAGTTCATGATATTCTTCCTGTGTAAAGGGCTGAATTGACTGCTGCTGGACACTCATGGTGAAGAGAGGCTGGACACACACAAAAGCAACAGTAAATGTCATATGCTCAAATACAACAACAACCCGAGCATGTATTTTCTAGGGATGCTCCAATCAGCAAATATTCTTTGACCCTTTGGTGAGCTTGTCAAAATCAGCTGGTGGGCTAGTATCACCATCATAAGGCTGGACACATCAGGCAACCACGCACAAATAGTGTTTGGAGGACAAGACATCATCAGTATCATGACAGCAAGAGAGCCAATTTGTTCAGTGACACTTGAAAAAGTTAGTACGCACCCCATGAATGTGATGTCCACTTCCCCGTGGGACAAAAAGGAGCTCCCAACTAACCGCATTGCTTGTTTGTTTTAAAAACAAAATGTCACTGTGGTAAAAAGTCCCATTTGGAGTCTGAAGACCAGAAGCTAAGCAGATAACTCTTGCTACCTAGCAAGCTGCCGCCAGTCACAGCTAGGAAAGGCGGTAAACAAAGATGCAACAAAAGTGGAACAGCAATAGGTTTGATAAGAGAGTAATCAAACATGCTGGCATGGATCAGCGTAGCCTGCGTCAAGCTGTCAAACTGAATCCATGAGGTTTTACAGAATAGTTTGGTGTCGCTGCAATAAGGGTGTTGGCAACCCGACGTGACACAGCACACATGTTGGGTTTGCTGGCTTTTGTGATCGGCTTTGAGCGGCATTTATCAGCAAATGCCGACCACGTGTTTTTTACGGAAATCGCCCGATCGATCGGAGCATCCCTAGTATTTCCCAATGCCAAAATGTCAATACTGAAATCAGCTGTACGAATTTATATTTTAATTCTGAACATGCTAATCACTAGAGAAAAACTGTAACTACAATATAAGCAAAAGTATTTTGGAAAGGAAGCATGAATCAATAAACTACTCCTCTTCCACTTCCATTGTTCAAAGTAGCTACAAACACATGAGTACAGGGACAGTAAGACATACTTTATAAAACAGAAATTACCTCATATCCTCCAAGTTTGACGGTAACAGTAACATCAATAGGGTGGTTTACCACACCCACCACAGACCGGACCAATGAAATGAAGAGCAGGGGAAACCAGATGATGCACACTAAGAAGAAGATGATGAGTCCACCCATTCCATATTTCACCATCTTCTTTTTCTTTTGTCCTTTAGGCTGTGGATATTTCTGAAGGGAGAAAAGATGGTTTCTGACTGGGGTTGTCAAATTGGATGCATTTGTAAAGTGCCATTAATCACAATAGTATCCACATAATGATGAAACAAGTTAAAAAAAGGTTTTATACATTAGAGATGGTTGACTATTGACCGAGTTGTTCAAAACTCACAAGTTTTGTACTGAGGCAGGACTTGCGGTATTGATCTCTGTTAACTCATTCACTTACCCTGCTGCTGCTAGCTAAACGAACAAGGAAAGCAGGTAACATGGCATAAGTGTGCAACCGTTACTCGAACTGCATTTGTATAAATGTGCTAATAACCCCGTGGAAAAAACAACAGATGTGCTAATTGCCTCAAATCAACTCTCCTTTCCATTTCCTGTACCTGTCTGAGCTGCTTGCTAATGCCGACACTTGCTAGGAGTAGCTTGTGCAGGTATAAAGGGAGTGCTCTGATTTGCCGAGAGCTTGCCACTTTACCTACGCGCAGATCCAAAAAAGCGCGAATGCGTACAAAGAGAGCAACGGAACGTAAAAGCGTAATTAAGGTTCAAAATGCGTGTCGAGTACATGTCGGCACGTAGACCAGATATGCCGACATGTACTCAGCAAGGCATCACTGGAGTCATACCTTCTCTGTCTCGCGGCTGCATTTGATGATGAAAATATTGGCATAAATGTCCTCTACACACATCCAGTTGGAAAGAGACAGAGTAGTATCAGTCCAAACCCAGTCCATCACCGCTCGCAGCTCTACAAGGAAAGGGACTAGACGGAACCTACACAGACACAACCACACATACACACATGAGGTCAATATCCCTCATGCAGGTTTGGGAAGCATTTGCATCAAACACCTCTAACTTCCTTTTTTAAAAAAAAATAGTCTATATTGCTTTCATGTTCAAACAGAACAGAATAGCTTCAGGTTTCATGTGCTTCATACCCTTGGAAGAGAAACAAGTTGAGGTGGCTGTAGTTTTTGGTGAGGAAGTTGCCAAGAATACGAGTCGGGTATCCACAGCGGATCTGATATGCTGACAGGGCAAAGTAAATACATTTGACAAAGTACCACAGCTGGGCCACGAAGTTCTGATTGAACCTCCTACATAGAGAAAAAGTGAGAGACACAAGAAGGTCACATTGATATTACAAAAAATGAAATAAGCAACCAAATCTGCTTCGTAATAAACTGTGGGGGGAGTAATGATCTGATCCTCTGCTGATTTTGTTTGTTTACCCCCTTACAAGACACAGTCCATCATTTTATGCTAGGTTCATTGAATAACGGACAGAATATCAACAAAAATCCTGAAAAAACATAAAATAAAAAGGTTAGAAATTATGAATTATTGATCGAGTAAAAATAAGTATTTTAATCCCCAAGCAAAACATGTGTGGAGACACCCCTGTTGGCAAGCAAAGGAGTCAGAAGGTGTCAAGGCAAAGTTTCAGCTCCCTCCACATCATCCACAATCCTTATGTGGGACATAAACACACATCATCCACACTCATCAACTGGCCTGAGTCTTCCCCAAGACCTCCTACGGGTCAGACGTGGCCTGAACACCTCCCCAAGGAGGAACCCAGGAGGCATCCTGGCCCCTGGCTCCTCTCAATGTGGAGGAGTAGCAGTTCTGCTCTAAGTTTATCCTGTACATCCTGATTTGATGAGGAAATGAGCACTGAACTCAAATAAATGTGAGTTTTTTCCTTTCCCCCTTGCGGCGCCCCCCAGCGAATGGCCCATATGGCCCATAGCAAGAACCTCCACTGACTCAGCCACCAAACGGAGGAAGCTTATTTTGGCGACAACTCAACTCAAAGCTCCTGACCACATGCTGAGAGTAGGAACGTGGATCGGCTACTAAATTCACCGATCAGACCGATGTAGACCGATCCAACAATCCACCTGTCGATCTCGCATTCCATCCTCGTGAGTGAGTGGTAAATAAAATACATATAATTTTCTTTTTATCATTTTCCTTTTTTTCTGTATTTTTTGTTGCCATTCTGTCTCTGCTAAAATAAACCTCGCATAGAAAAAAAGCATTTTTATGTCTCTGTTGGGGGTAAACTTACAAATTCTGCAGGGGATCAAATAATTATTTCCCTCACTGTATGTCATGTTATATTGTTATATGATGAACTTATTCTTCTTTACCTTTCAGTGACAGCCGGGAGGATGAAGAACATCCACAGGTGTATTCCAAACACAAGACCCACCTTGAATAAGAGCAAAATGATAACTTCATACAGGTGCTCGCATTGTAAAACAGCAAGGCAATGCATACGCAACAAATACTGAAGCCCCCTTGAGGCCTGTTGGATTCAGAAACTTGATGGTAATACTGGTTTCTTCAAGCCAGAAGGTTTAAGAATGATAGAATTAAAACAAACCTGGAAAATGAGTTTCCCCAAAACTGCTTTCCGCAGGTAGAGTGCTCTGTCAATGATCATGGTACTGAACTGGATGAGGAGCATCACCAGAAATGCTTCAGGAACCTGGTCTTCTGACAAGGTGGATGCTATATCAGCTGCTGCACTGTGCTTCTACGGGAACATAAATGTGAGAATGTGACATTGACATCTTATGCTGACTCCCCGTGAAGATTTTGGGGTTGGGTTTTTTTCTACTTATCGTTAGGGACAGCCCAACATCACATTTTCGTGTTTGACACAAATACCGATACTGCCATGTTGTAGTTGTATTAGTGCTTTCTGGTTATGGTCATAGATTTATACTGTATACATGTTGCTTAGCTCTTACGTAAGCCCTGCTTATGTTGCCAACCCGTCTATGTCATCAACTGCCACATTATTATTATTATTATTATTATTATTATTATTATTATTATTATTGTTATTAAAGTGCCTGCTTTAGTCATCGATATTCATGGTTGACTGTTTTTGTTGAAATTTCAGAATCAGCTTTTACTGAACAGTACTGTATACCTTGCAGCAAGACACGCTCTCCACTTCAAAGTGCCAGCGCTTCAAATCATGCCAAAACCTCACAAACACACAAAACATGTTTTACTCACGCCCTACGATGCACAAACATCATTCACAAACTAATGCATTTGGTTTTGCAAACAAGAAACGTGCCTCTCAAACAATTACATCTTCAGAAACAAATATGCATGTTTTACACATACAAAGAAACATTCATTCATTTTCGATGCCGCTTGTCCTCATAGGTTCGCCGTATGCTGGAGCCTACCCAAGCTGACTTTGTGCGAGAGGCGGGGTGCACCCTGGACTGGTCACCAGCCAATCGCAGGGCAGATACAGACAAACAGTTGCCAACATCCTAACATGCACGCACGGGGAAAACATGCATGCATTACAAAAAATATCTTCTTCCGCGATGGAGCGCCGTGGCAATGTTGTTTACATGTGTTCGATAGAGGAAGAAGATGCGAGCATCTTCATCACATACACCAGAATGCACAGGTGCCAGTGCGCAGGGATTCGGCGGGAGACAAATATAACGCAGAGCGATTTGTGAGGTCAGATTTTTTTAAGGAGGCATTTTTGTGATGCAAATTCATGTTTCGAGAAGCCAAAGTCTTTACTTAAATGGCCCCGTAACGAAGCGGAACTACGTTCCTCGTCACGGGTCTCCGACCAGAACCGGACCCATGTGACCAATTGGGGGGGTAAGTTACACTGCTGATGGGGATGTCATACAACTTCATGTCAACAAATCCGAACTATCCCTTTAAGAAAAGTCGCAAGACTCATTGCCAGGTGGCAACAGGTGTGGCTCGTCACTCCTCCAGGAGGAACAGGAAGACAGAAAAGGAACATGACACGCTTAAGGAAACTACGTACTGTAAGTAGCGTTACCTTTCATTTATTGGTCAAATATGTTCTGTGGCTCTAATGGCTCTTTAGATGGTGAAGGTTGCCAACCCGTCCTATACCAATTTGTGTTCAAGTGTTGCTCAACAAAAAATGGTCTACTGCTTTGAGTTCTTCAGCTAGAGGGCAACAGAACATAAAGTTCATGGGAACCTTACAGGTGCAAAGGAGGACTTGCACTTTACTGCTGAAGAAAGGGTTGCCCGAGTTTTGCTTGTTGGCACTGTGGTCAAGCTCAAGAGAAGTAGCATCAAATGAACAGATGGACAATTTTACTCACCCCAAAAGCCCAAAAGCCAAACACAATGATGATGAAGTCGATGACATCAGTCAGGAACATCAGTGCATAGACATCGGTGGCAACCCGATAGTCTGCTTGAAGTGTATGACTGAAGAAACCTTGAATGGGCCTGTAAACACCCTGAATCCTGTGAACAAAGGCAAATGGCATGTGTGATAGCAGTGTTGGCATCAAAGATGGTGCATGCCATGTAATGTATTGCATTTATAAATGGAAACGGGCAATTCTCTATCACTTGACATGAAAACACTAACCCATAGATAAATGCTTGTTTTAACTTGTGTCTAATCATTTGTAGTCTATGGCTGGCTCCTTCTCTCTTCTTGTCCTTCCTCTTTTTTTTCTTCATTTGGTCTTTGCTGGAACATGTGCTCTCAGTAGACTTCACTGGAATGGTCATAATGTCAGCCAGGGATGAATGGAAAAGAAATGGATATGAAGAGAATATGAAAGACAAAAAGTACTATGACAAATTACACATAAAAACATATTTATACTGTACATTATACAGTACATACAGTATGTCAAGTTTCCTATTAACAAGTATCAATCAGCTGCTACTTCATTGCGAACATTTTTTAACGGAAAACTGCAGTTTTAGGGGAAATTTACATCCTCAATCCCTTTGTGACACAAAAACACACGTCTTACCCTTTTCAGTGCACTCTGGATAGCCGCCTCGTGCTGGCTCACCAACAATGCAGTGAAAGGGAATTCACCTATTCCACCGATAAAGCCCTCTAAAAAAAAACAGCCAGAACCCGTGCTGTATACGTGCTCTAAGCATGTAGTAAGCGGCACATTCATGATAATATGAATACAGTAATTTGGTCATTTTAAGCATTATTGGCACATTCCTTTCACAGAGCACATAGCATCTAACTACACCTACTTCCGTCAAAAACAACAGCATAGAGAGCGCATTCCGCATTTGCTGGCACTAATCATGGCAGACTACATGTGAGCGAACAACAAATGAAGATCCAGAACCTTATCCTTTTGAGCCTGAATGTACGGTGGACAAGCTACAGGTGTAAAAAGTGGAGCTGGCAAGACGAAAGAGTGAAGCGACAAAGCAGATGGGGGACGAGAGAGTCAGGACAGGCATGACTTGGTGGTGTAAATGTGGAGCTTGCCAAGCCATGCCGCCAGAAATGAGTGCTTCTGCTGCTGAGCGACACACTGTCACTGTGGATGGAAAAAGACACTGCATCACAACAAGGAAAAATAACAAACCCTGCAGTGCTAGAAACTTTTTTTCCCCACCTACCCAAAATCAACTGCAATCAACTGGGAAAGACACGCCAAGCCAGCGGGCCCGATGGAGCCATCAAGTAAGCTAGCAGGATATTGACTCAGACACATGGGAGCACTTAGTGCTTGATACATCGAGCCATGCCACTACGCCAGAAAAGTAGTTCCTCCGACAATAACAATGTCGCTACAGCTTGGTTAATATGCAGGTCATGGCATGAAGCGGTTTTGGATTTTTTTTGTTTTTTTGGGGGGGGGGGGCTTTATAGGCATAATAGGTGAATGCCAATTACATGCATTTTTAGTGCAAAACTGCCAGCGTGAGGCCGCTATCTAGCACGCTGAGAAACAGGAAAGACGTGTGCTCTTGTCTCACATTCAAATTGAGCATGATGGGGAAAAAAAAAAAAAAAAAAAGTTGCAGTTTTCCTTTAACTTGAAATGAACTTCCAAATGGACTTGGATAAGCACGCGTGTGTTTGAAAGAAGACAACACCATTAGATGTCCTTTGTGCTCTGTAATAAAAACTCTACAAAAACATTGGTGACTGCTATTATGACATTAAAAATGAAATATTCCCCACTGACTTCTATTGTTTCACTGGCATTGATCCATAACCCTGTAGTTTTGTAGTGGGATGGAGTTTTGAGAGCAACAAAGCAGC
Source organism: Dunckerocampus dactyliophorus (assembly GCF_027744805.1). NCBI lineage: Eukaryota > Metazoa > Chordata > Actinopteri > Syngnathiformes > Syngnathidae > Dunckerocampus > Dunckerocampus dactyliophorus. The sequence goes on from NC_072831.1 coordinate 3,276,547, forward strand.
CTTTTGACTACATTTGTTGACACCACGCACACACCTTTGGAATAGTGTTTTTTAAGCTCTTTCAGTTTCTTGCGTAGGTGGAGGCCGCCACTTTTCTTCTGGACTTCCTCTATGAACTCCTTGCTCCCACTCATTGCATCCTTTTTCAAGCTACTGGAAGGATTCGGTCCAGGCATCATTTCTTGTCCGTCCTGGGCTGCTGCTGAGTCAGCTGAAAGGAGTTGTGTGGTGATATCGCAAGTGCTTATTCCAACATCGTTCACATTAACCTGCGTTGAAAAGAATAACAGACATTGATTTATTTGAGCAGAAAACTATCTTTAATAAATCATTATTTTATCACTATTTATTAGTCATGAATTCCGATGGTCATTTATTTGATTACCGTAAAGCACCGTGTATAAACCGCACCCGTGTATTAACCGCACCCCCATTTTCAAGCTCACGACGGGGAAAAAAAATCTTTAGTTCATAAATGCTTGCCAACTCCTTCATCTCAAATCAACATGCGTAAAGGTACTAAGCAATTTCAAAAAGAAGAATAAGGAAGAAATCTGAACTTCGGCATCTAGATCTTTAATATTATGGCTAAGCACAGATTAATAATAATAATAATAATAATAATAATAATAATAATAATAATAATAATAAAAAATCAAAATGCAATTTTCAGAAATGTTTTTATACCTTATCTTTCACTGCTTCTCTTTTTCTCTTATTTTATTGCATTGCTTCAGTGTGAATTTGAATAAACTCCAACCTTGTATTGTATTTTACATTTGCAATGTTTTAATGGAAGCTTAGGTTAGCTTCAGTGTATAAAGAGATCGTTTCACTGTGTGAAAATACAGACAGCCGTCAGATAAGTTAGTTGCATACGCAAGAATTTTCAGCAACTGTACAGCAGAGGGCGCTAAAGTCAAAGCAACTGTCTGACCCACAGACGGCTATTCTAAAATGGGCTTCTCGTCAATCACAGACCTATCATCGTGTATAAACCGCACCCCGATTTTGTGCTTCTAACCAGTGGAAAAAAAGTGTGGTTTATACACGGTGCTTTCCGGTACACTTAATTGCACATACTGTACCTTTTCAAGTTGTTCCAGGTCAGTAATAGTTAGGTTTTCTGTGGTGGACACAGAGTTTAACCTACACACTTGGTTTTTGTCTTCTCTCTCCTTGTTATTCTCTGAAGAGTTACTTTGTTCCTCCAAGGGGTCTTTGTGGTCCCACAAGCCATAACGCTGTACACAAATAAGTACAGACACATTTGTATACGTGCACGGCTCAGATCAAGGATACCCTTTGCTGTCTTCAACTTCACTTGAGGTTTTGTGATTCCATCACAGAAGGGAATGACAAAGAGGACAAATATGATTCGGATGATACACCCAAAAATGTAAACTACTGCAACGTAGGAAAACGTCACACATTTCTATTGTGGCTGCTCAGTACAATACTACATAAGGCCCCAGTAAGAATAAGTGGAAAAACTGGAATGTTTGGGAAGTTCATGTGGAGAAACCACGCATCACATGCAGCAATCTCCTCCTGCATGTTTGCAACACGCATCTGCAATGTGTCATAAATATTCATGGTAAGTACATTACTTGTTAAGTAACTTTACAGCAGTTTTACTTCAGTTGACTTTTTTTTTAACTTCTGTCTTATTGTACAGCAGTTACCTCATTTGTATACTTGTATGACAGTTTCAAATGCTGAAACATTGCCTGTACAGTCAACAGAGGATTTCTTTAGGAACTCGACCAGCGTTATGGAACTCTGGTCAACTTTAGAAATTCCATTCCATTTTGTCACTCTTATCCGGGTCCGGGTTGCGGAGGCAGCAGTCTGTGGCGAAGTCCAGACTTCTCGGTCTCCGGTCACCTCTTCCAGTTCCACCGGGAGGACAACATGGCGTTCCCAGGCCAGATGTGAGACATGATCCCTCCAGCGTGTCCTAGGTCTGCCCCGGGGACTTCTCCCGGAGTCCCGTAGGCATTCGGACTAGATGCCTCAACTGAGCTCTGAGGTCCTCCTGGATGGCTCCTCACCCTATCTCTTAGGGTGAGTCCAGCCTACAGCTCATGACCGTAGGTGAGGGTGGAAACATAGATGGACCCATAAAATGAGAGCTTTGCCTTCCGGCTCAGCTCTCCCTTCACCATGACGGTCCGGTACAACGACCAGATTACTGCACACACTGTGCCGATCCGCCTGTCGACCTCACGCTCCAACCTTCCCTCACTCGTGACCCAGACAAGACCCAGAGATACTTGAAGTCCTCCACCTGGGGCAAGACCTCACTTCCAACCCAGAGGGTTCAAGCCATGAGGAAGTTGTTCGCAGGATGAACAGACTAGAGACGTGTGTGAGTTGGCGATACATATACAGTAGTATATGGTGTTGCAATTGTACTGCTGTTGATGTGTTCAGGTCAGAATTAAGTTAGAAAAGAGCGTCAGACTCTATGTGACTGTTCTTCTGGGAAATATTGATTTGGTTAGAGTTGGACCTTCTGGAACGGATTAATGAGACCAACCAAGGTTCCGCTGTATTATGCAGCCTTTTTTTTGGGTCATGTGACCTTATCTTACCTCTGAATAGCATAGAATTAATACAAAACAATGTGATTTCAAAGGATAACAATAAACAACTCACCATGAGCAAAGATCTATGGAAGAACAAAGCCAGCAACTGAAGGAGGTCATATCTTATGTAGGTGTCTGTCTTCTCCAGACCCAGGATGCGAGGTGGAAAGAAAGGCTTGTCTTCATTCAAAGTCATCTCATAAACACTGTTCCAAGGAAAAAATCCAAACTGAAAGAGGTATTTTACCACCACCATCACCTGGAGGAGGACAGAGGCATTCAGACAGAGAGAAAAAAACGTTCTCCTCTCATTCCGTGTGTAAGTGGTAAGTTTTTTGTCTTAATTCCCCACGCGTCACTTCCTGTTGTACGGAAAGGACGCTCACGGAAAAGCTCCGTCCACTATTACCGGAGTTTTAAACTTTTGCGACCTTGGTGAATACAGTTCGTGATCACAACTTGTGATTACAACTCTGCAAGTGAGTGCTGAGACTTCTGCCTCAACTTGGACCCGCGAGTGGACTAAACTCACCAAAAGAGACAATCAGGTGGAGCCGACAGCCGTTACAAGCAAGCTATCATGCTAGCCGCGGTTTGAAGCCTGATTTCAATAACAGGATAACATTTGGAGTTTTCCTGTGCAGCTTTTTCGGCCCACGAGGACTGGTGGGACTTTGGTGAGATACTGGTGAGAGATAAACTCGCCGTTATAACGAAGATTATTCACCGAAGGCATTGCACCACAAGTCAACGGCTAACTGACGGCGTTACCTAGCAACAGTAACAATGTCAAAGGCTCGAGGGAGAAGAAGAGCAACAAGCGGTGGCTCTAGTAGTTCTGGTCGAAGTACTCCAGATTCAGTCATATATACGGATGTTGAACAGATTTCTGAGACAACTGGAGGTGCTCACCTATTACCACAACCGCCGCCGAGACCTTACAAGGATGACACAGTTAACCAGTTGACACAACTGAGTGGAAATATAGACAAAGCAACAGCGACAGCCTTGCAGAAGGTTAAACACCGCGCAAACAAGCAAGAAAGAAGTTCAATGGAAAAGAGTGAGTATACTATGGCGAAAACCATGGAGGATTATGGAAAACAGATGCAGCAACTTGTGGAGAATTCCAACTCCCTGCATCAACTAATTTACAGTTGATAGAGACTACCAACGCCATACAAAGAGAAATGCAAGGTCTGAGAGTGGAGAATAAAAAATTACAGGAAAGTTATGATGCACTGGGAGCCACTCTCAAAAAAGAACGTGAAGAAAAGGATAAAATCATTGAGAAGCTGAAAAACACCATAGATGATATGGATCAGAACACACGAATGAATGACGTGGTCGTGACGGGACTTCGAATTAAACCAAGGTCCTATGCCAGAGCAGTGGCGAATACTGAAGAACCAGACGAAAGGGATGTCGCCTCAACAGAGCAACAAGTTGTTGATTTTTTGCAATCGAAGGAGGTGGATGTAGACATCCAATCTATTGATACTTGCATCCCACTGTATGGGAGGAACCGCACTACACCCGTCATCATCGTCAAATTCACCAACAGGAAATACAAGGTTGCCCTGCTGAAACAGGGAAAGAAGCTGAAAGGAACAAATGTCTACATGAATGACCACCTGACCAAGCGCAACGCTGAGATTGCGAAGAAAGCACGTGATCTGAGGAAGCAAGGAAAGATTCAAGGAACATGGAGTGCAAACTGCAAAATCTTCATCAAAGCAAATGGAGGACCAGAGGCCAGAGTTCTTGCTGTCAAAGACATCAAGGACCTAGAAAGATATTGAGGTCTCCCAACATGGAGGAAAACAGCTTTAATATGCTACAACAAGATCTACAATTGGACACTTTTCACTTTACAGATCACAAACAATTGGATATGGAAAAAGACATTGATCCAGACTCAAATTTTTTCTCTCACATTACAAACGACTGCCGTTATTATACGGAGGAGCAATACAACAACAGTTTTATCAACGACGACAAGTTATCCATCATACACATAAACAGCAGAAGCTTGAACGCAAACTTTACTAATATTAAACAATATTTGAATCAATTCAAAGAACCTTTCAAAGTTATAGCAATCTCAGAAACTTGGATTAATGCTAACAAAGGAATGGACTTCGAGCTGGAAGGATATGAAATGACGTGTGCAAACAGGAACAATGCAAATGGAGGAGGTGTGGCCTTATACGTGGACAAACATTTGAACTACAAAATGGTAAAGAATATGTCATTTGTCATTGATAACATTTTAGAATGTATAACAATTGAAATCTGTAAAGAAAAAAGCAAAAATGTGTTAATAAGTTGTGTGTACAGAACTCCAAAGTCAAAGATTGGAATGTTTGAGGATTGGATTAAGACAACGTTTACAGACATAGGTCAAAAAACTATTTTCATATGTGGAGACTTCAATATTGACCTTTTGAACTCACACAAGTGCAAGGAAACAGATGACTTTATAGATACAATGTATAGCTTGAGTTTATATCCTAAAATCATTAGACCAAGTAGAATAACTGACCACTGTGCCACCCTCATCGATAATATATTCACCAATGACTTTGATAACAACACCATCAGTGGCCTGCTAATTAGTGACATCAGCGATCATCTTCCAGTGTTTACAATCTACAATGAACATTATAAGAAAAGACAGGTGGAGGCAAAAAAGACTTTTCAAAGATTGCGTACAGAGGACAACATCCGTGCCTTCAAGATAGGACTAGAAGAACAAAGTTGGGAGAGTGTCTACAGTGCAACAGATGTGGACGAGGCATATGACAGCTTCCTTGGTACTTATATGGAGCTCTACGATAAGAACTGTCCCTGGCAAGAAAAGCCCAAGAAGCAAAAGAAAAACCAGCAGCCATGGATGACAAAAGGACTAAAAAACGCCTGTAAGAAGAAGAACACATTATACAGGACATTTATCATTCAACAGACTAAAGAAGCAGAACAAAAGTATAAGACATACAAAAACAAGTTGACAACTATCTTGAGAGTGTGTAAGAGGGAATATTATAGTCACGTACTAAATAAGAACAAAAATAACATGAGAGCAACTTGGGGCATCTTAAATAGTATTATAAAGAACAACGTTAAGAAAGCAGACTATCCTCCCTATTTCATGGTTGGAAACACTTACAGGAATGACATGAATGCGGTAGCTGAAATGTTAAATGAATATTTTGTAAATATTGGACAAAAACTGGAAGAGGAAATTCCAAAACAAGACACAATTGATGAAGGGATTGATATTATCGATAGGAATCTTAATTCTATGTTTCTCACTGCTGTAACCAAAAAGGAGATCACTGACATTGTTAACCATTTTAAGGCAAAAACATCAACTGATTGTCATGGAATCGAAATGGAAACAATTAAAAGGGTCATCAATGAGATCGCAGACCCGTTAACATATATTAGTAACTTATCCTTTCAGACTGGAATATTTCCAAGCAAAATGAAAACAGCCAAGGTGGTTCCAATTTTCAAAAAAGGAGACAAACACCAATTTACAAATTATCGACCAGTTTCCTTGTTACCACAATTCTCGAAAATTGTGGAGAAGCTATTTAATAATAGGTTGGACAAATTTATTAATAAGAATGAATTATTGGCAAGTAGTCAATATGGTTACAGAGCCAACATTTCAACTTCTATGGCACTGATGGAAATCACGGAGGAAATCACTACTGCCATAGACAACAGAAGATGCGCAGCTGCAGTATTCATGGATCTGACAAAAGCCTTCGATACAATTAATCACACTATTTTAATTTCAAAATTAGAAAGGTACGGAATTAGAGGTTTAGTCTTAAATTGGGTTAAAAGCTACCTAGCAAAGAGGAAACAATTTGTAAAGCTAGGAGAATATACATCTGGGAGTCTACACAATACGTGTGGAGTACCACAGGGGTCCATACTGGGACCAAAACTGTTTAACTTGTACATTAACGACATTTGCAAAGTAACTAACAACTTAAAATTGGTCTTATTCGCCGATGATACCACTGCTTTCTGTTCTGGTGAAAGCACACAAGAACTCATTAAAAAGGTCAAGGATGAAATGGTCATATTAAAGTCATGGTTTGACAAGAATAGATTATCTCTGAATTTAAGTAAAACTAAAATAATGCTATTTGGTAATAGTAGAAAGGACACGTACGACCAAATACAAATTAATGGAACGGATATTGAAAAAGTGGAAGAATATAAATTCCTTGGGGTTATAATAGATGAAAAAATGAGTTGGAAATCTCATATTAAATATATACAGCAAAAGGTGGCGAGAAATATCTCTATATTGAATAAAGCAAAATATCTTCTTGATCAAAAATCACTCCACACTCTGTACTGTTCCTTAGTATTACCATATCTAACGTATTGTGTGGAGATATGGGGAAATAACTACAAAAGTAATCTTCACTCACTCACTGTACTGCAAAAAAGATCTGTGAGGATAATTCATAATGCCAAGTATAGAGAACATACAAACCCTTTATTTTTAAAATCACAGATATTAAAATTCGCAGATTTAGTACACTTTCAAACCGCTAGAATAATGTATAAAGTTAATAATAACTCGTTACCCAAAAATCTAATCAAGTATTTCTCAATCAGAGAGGAGAAATATGATCTTAGAGGAAAATTAAACCTAAAACATTTATATGCGAGAACAACGCTGAAAACCCATAGCATTTCCGTGTGTGGAATTAAATTATGGAACGGATTGAGTAAAGAACTCAAACAATGTACAGAGATGAGCAAATTCAAAAAACAATACAAGCAGTTGATGTTTGCCAAATACAAGGCAGAAGAGTCCTGATTGTTCTGTCAGGTTTGTTATTTTATTTTATTTATTTATTTTTTTATTTTCTATTTTATTTTATTTTATTTTATTTTTTATTTATTTAATTAAATTTTATTTGTTATTTATTTATTTCTATTTATTTATTTTTTTTTTTAAATAATTTTCTTTGTTGTGTTTAAAAAAAAAAAAAAAAAAAAGCTTTGTTCTTATTTATTTATTTATTTATTTAGTATTGTCATCATATTATCATTATTATGAATGTTCTCTCTTTTTTTGGGGGGACGGTTATCTCACCGTTATCTATTATGTGTTATCCTGACTATCACTGAAAACATGACATGGAATCCAGGAAGTGTACTGTACTAGATGTAGAATGGATGGGGGGTAGGATTAAATAAGCTTTGCTTCTTCCTACTCCTTTTGGACATGTGGAACTGTCAAAAAATGATTCACGAGATGTATTTCATTGTAACCTTCATGTTCAAATAAACTAAACCAAACCAAACCAAACCCACTCTGTTTGAAACACTTTCTTAAGTTGAGACTAAGTAAGTTGGAGAGGCTAACTAGTTAGCTTGCTATTATGCTACGCGGCTGTCTGTTGTGTCCCTGCGGTGATCCCGTGGCCTGAGCCATGTGGTGTAGACAAAGAATAATAGGAGCATAAAAGTGACCATAGGGGTGTTATTTTATGTCTACAGCGTTCTAAAAACGTTAAAACCCGTATTTGGAAAGTCATAAAAAGGGTTTCTATGCTCTAACTACGAAAGTATTACATTTACTGACATTGACTCATATCACGGAACTTCATATAACACGGTCAGGTCTGGAACCAATTAACTGCGATAAAAGAAGGATTACTGTAATTAGAAACACTACAATACTGTAGTTGGATATTTGGGCATCTCTCTGAAAGGGTTCCTGACATGATTCATCAACTTTGCTTAAATGTTATATATTGTTTGTAATTAAGTTCTATGTTGTTTGATTTTGAACTGAAGAACTGTACATTTGCAAAAATGACATTTATAGTTCTCACAGTTCAGCCACATTTCCGGAAGTGATGCCATCACTCAGGTAAACAAACATGGCGGTGTATGAGACAGAGTACCAGTTTGAAGACTTCCCTATTTATTGGAGGAATTTTACTGGTTTAAAAGAACAACAGTATGTACTTGTTTTCCTGTCTTAACACTGCCCTTGCATGTGGACATTATTAGCACTATTAAAGGGTCTCTGGCATGATTCAGCAACTGTGCTTACATGTACAGTATTATATATTGTTTGGAATTATGTTCTACATTGTTCAATTTGTTGAAGGCAAACAGTAAATTGGAAAAAAAAATAATTTGTAGTTCATGGCGCCAGCCATGACAAACTAGTTGTCGCAGTTCAGCCTCATTTACGGATGTGACACCGCTCAGCTACAAAAACATAGTGCATGAGACAGAGGATGTTTACAGTGATTATAGCCAAGATTTGAGTGATGTGTCAATAGTTCGAGGAGGAAGAAACATTTGGAGATGAAATAGTAAACTTGCAGAACATGCACGCCTTAAGACATGGAGATGAAGATCGGTTGTCTTCAAAACACAGAATGCTAAGTGTAAATGACTCTGGAGTTGCTTGTCCTTCAATTATTCTTTTCAATCGGCTTCTCAATGAGCATAAAGAGCTTTTTATAGCCTGTTTGATTGCATATGTGGATAAATGTTTGTCGCCCTCGCCCCCCACAGTGAACATATAGCTGTAAAAAGATGTTTATATAACATGTATAATGCTTTGCAGCCTTGTCGCTATCATGGAATAGTGTTTAGAAGACATTATATAAACAAGACATGACATACTCTTTGACGTAGTGGTCATTCTTCCTTGTTTTGTGTACTGACGGAATAGAATCCTTTTTCAAAATGTGTTTATACTGTACTTTCAAGCCAAATGCTTCTTGTTAGGATGTTCCTTCAAAGAAGTCATCAGTGAAATGATCACTGCAAAGAAGGGAACTGGATGCGGTGTTCTCTTCACTTGGACAAACTTACAGTACCTATCACTCAGATACTGTGAACATCCAGCAGCAATACCACATTTTGGCATGACTACTATTTTTATGAAAAATATACTGAACCAAGTCGATGAGCTTCCTCAAGAAGCGTTTACTTTACTTTAGCTGAGAGGTGTCACCCGATGATGTCACTTCCGGAAATGACTCACTTTCACTTTTGCAAATTTTCTGTTTGCTATCAAAATCGAACAATGTAGAACGAATTACATACAATATATATGACATATTTAAGCAAAGTTGATGAATCATATCAGCGACCCTTTAAGTGACTCCTTTGGCTGTACTCATAATAAACAACAGGGAGTGCTAATGATTTGACAAGGGCCAGCAGATTACAAAAGCCAACAAAAGAATTGCATTCAGAGCCCGTGTGCTTTCTTCCTGACTGTGTGAATTATTTTCAATTGTTTTGCTTTCTATTGCTTGAGGTGGCAATTATCATACACAACTGGGAAGGAGCCATAGCATTACAGTAATATACGACCAATTGTGCCGGATCCAGGTAAACCTCCTCTAATTGTGCCAAAGGGAGGAAGAGTGTTCTGAACGTGAGTACAGAACGGGACACTCACACGAGCCAAATCGTACCTGACCTCAGGAGTCAAGATGGCCTAACAATTGAAAAAGGCCCAGTGGGAGTACCCCTTCTGACTTCCAGGGAGGACAAAGGACTGATTCAGATGGTACATGAGATCATGATGGATGAAAAGAGCAGCAAACAAGAAATGCTTGTAATATGTCTATCTTGTGTGTCAGGTGTGCATACCTCTGTGTAGACAATGGCAGTCATCCAAAATCTTTTGGTTGGTCTTGGAACAGTCAACATAGCCCATAGAAAGATCATAATGGGCAGGACCAGCGATATCACAGAGGCACTGACCACATTATTCAAGATGATGATGAAATAACAAACTAGCTCCGAGTAGGCTGCCAACAGACTGTGTGTGGCGAAGAGCAGCTTCAGCACACGGTTTTGATTGCTGTAGAACATTCTGCTTTGTTCCAGCTCTTCAATGAGGATGTACCTACACAGGGAAAACATGTTAACGAGGTCTGTTATACAGACATCCAGCTATAATACTGAAACGCTATGCATGACTGACGTACTGATTTGACCTCCAATTCTAGCTATCTTGGCCATCTTGCATAGGACATCATTCACAATATGAAGGGCTTTTCTGCTAGCATAAACACATTTCTTGTACACTAGTACCTTGGTTAACATCACTAATTGGTTCCAGAATGTCCGACTCAAACCAAATCCAATTAATCTCCTCCAGACATCGAAAAATGTTAACCGGGGCGGATGTTCACCGAGGTACCACTGTACTTGAAATAAGCAATTGAAATGAGTTTCCTCAATAGAGTGGCTGGTCTCACCCTTACAGATACTGTGAGAACCTCAGTCATTACAGAGGGAGCCAGTTGAAGTACACCAGACATCTGTCTGAATGCCTCTCTGGTGAGGTTTCAGGGCATGCCCACCAGCAGGAGGAGGCATATCTTAAGAGACTATCACACAAGGCCTAGGAATGCCTCGGTGGGATAAGCAGGAAAAAGATTTCCAAAAACACAAAATATGTATGATGATTGCTCTGACCTTCACAGGGTCAACAACCTAACAGCTGATTGTTCTATAGTCAACACAATGCAGATCATAGGTAGCCTTCCGTCATTCACTGTGACTACCTGTCTCCCAGCACCTCACTGGCTGTTCTGGAGTGTCTGTGTTGTTGGATGGATTGCTCAGGTGTCTGGTCACTGCTTCCGAGTAGGAGTTCGGGATTCAGGAGGTTTGCAGTGCTGCTGAGCCTTGGTCTGGGGGGAGACAATCCCTCTACAACCTGGCTATCCTCCAAGCAGCTGAGAAAGGGAGTACAGCAAACATGAATAAATAACACTTTTAGCATTGAAAAACATTTTGCCAAACTGCTGGGCTGCCTGGTCTGACATCATCTACCTCGCAGCTATTTTTTCCTCATAAAGCTAAGAAAAATTCAACTTTAATGAAAATCTGGACAAAATAAACATTATGACATTGCACAATCTTGTCGAAACAATGCCACAGCATATGTTTGCTGAAGGGATGTCCTGATCCCATCTTCAGGATCGGGATTGGGACTGTATTTGCGAAGATCGGATAATATCGACTTCCGCCAGGAGATTGGGCCGATCCGGTTGTCGTATCAAGTTCGGAACTCTGAGCCACACTCCAACATGGTAGGTGCAGTAATGCACCTCAAAGCTTGTTGCCACTCAAGTTGGATGTCAGATATTCAGCTCTATACAGCGATAGTCCCCCCCCCCCCCCACCTGTGCCTGGACTGCTGCGTCATGGTGTGGGGAGCTCTCAGGGGAAGAGCTGCTCTAACTGCTAGTTGATAATAGGAACCGCACAAACACTCCTTAACATGTTGAAATGGCGGCGAAAAACTTCGGGAAGTCCTCTGTTACGGAGCGTGAATGGAAGCTAGCGAGGTTCGCTTAGTTTGGCTAGTGCCGCTGTGTGTGTGTGTGTGCGCATGCGACTCAGGCTGGATGAGTACATTTTCACCGTGTTTTACTGCTTTAATGTAAGGACCGTTTTACAATGCCCACTGACGACATGCAGGTTCTGAGTGAAAAAAGACGAGAGGCACGTTTATTCTCGCACCCGGCGCATATCAAACGTCAATTGGCATTCTCAACACACATGGCCTTCAAAATAAGAGCCAGTCTTTGATTTTTGGGTCAAATCAAATCAAAGTTTATTTGTATAGCACCCTAAAACATCCCAATGGTGCCCAAGGTGCTTCACAAGAGTAAAAACAGGTTATCGCAAACTCCTTCAAATGAAGACAGGCTTCATTTGAATTCCTTTACCTAATAAATAGCGTCATGCTATCCCTGTGTTTATTCATATTGTATTTATTCGTATGCCATTCATTCATATGTGTTTAAATGAAATACACACAAATAACACATTGCAATAATAATAATAATGACACGAACCTGTAAGGTGTAGAGAAATCTGTATCAGTTTGACTCAAATGAGAACTCCCACTTCCTTGAGAAAACTGGTCGGCCAAAGAGTCTGCTGTCGTGTGAGGCTGCCAATGGAGTTTTTCAGGAATTAGATAAGAGAAAGTGTTCAGGGTAGCATAATGGTGTGTGTTTCATATGATGAATTTGAAATAAATTGTGTTTACTTGCTGTATCTTCTTTATAAAGAAGTAGCGTTCATTGCACAGAACTGCAGACGTTTCCCGATACTGCTTAGTCAGCAGGTTAAGCCACTGGGTCAGTCCATCCATCATGGCTTGTATGATGGCCCATAAAAAACTTAGAATATCTAAGATCCTCTGAACAATCTCTCCATGACCTGAAAAAAAAGAAAACAGAAGGAAAGCGAGTAAGTGGAAGAAGACTTAGAGTATTTTTTTTAGATATATCCACTTTGCATACCATACTCAAAAAACAATTCACATAATTAAACTGAAGGACAATGCAAAAGGAAAAACACCACATTTGCATGCATGCATTAAAGTGCTCATGTCACCAAAACACGTTAATCTTATTATTTTCACCGTGAAAAACAACACTGGAAGGCATATTTGCTGTGTTAGATGCGTGCTGGAATGTTGACATATTTATCCTTTTTTCACACTTCGTCACTAAAACCAGTCTTCTTCCAGACTGGAAAAGTAAAGTGACATTGCCTCAAGACGCCCTTCGCCGTTTCAGATTCTTTCGATTTTACAGTGGTGGCAAAAATGATTAGAACACTTGGCATATTTAAGAGGTTTCAGTTGTTTTTGTTGAATTGCCCATTAAAATAAAATATCCATAAAACGATATCTACCAAGTCATCATTATGCTCTATAAACCATAGAAGAGATTTTGATAATTTTCTTTAAAAAAAAAAGCTAGGCTTATTTCACTGTCAATGTCACACAATCATGTTCCTTCACAGAAGAAGCCAAATTACTCGTGTAATCGTTGTCAGGTCTGATCCTGGTTAAATTGATGGTGATGCAAGACCTTAGGACACAGCTGTGTGATTCTTTTGAATGGACAAGGCCTATCCTGCTCATTCAGTGCATCAGGGTTTAGTCACTGAGGCCACACCACCAAATGGTATAAAAATCAAAGCCTCTAGAATAGTGGTTCCCAAACTTTTTACAGTGGCGTACCCCTTCAGACATCTGGCCTCAAGCCATGTACCCCTACTCTTGCACACTTATAAAACACAGATTTTGATATGAATTAACTTGACATATTCAACACAATTAATTGTAACAAATTTTATATTAATTTGGGGTTAAAATTGTGTATTTTGCATGGTCACATTTTGATAAAGTTTCACATGATCATTACTAAATAGATAGGTAATCATCCTACACATCTTTTATTCCAGTTTGGCATTTTTCCATTTGAATGGCTTGAACTTTTGTCCACTGACGATGGCTGTGGTTTAAATTTGCATAATAACTGATTACCAATTTAGGGGGAAAGTTTAACAATCATGATAAAGCAGTATCTGAAGTACGCTGCTCCGGGGTTGGAACACAAACAGAAATACAATCTTCGAGATGAAACACTATTACTGCACAAAATAATAATGTTTTACACAATATATAATAAATAAGACACATTACGTCGCTATAATGTTGAGATTTGTGGGAACGCGAGCTGGTCTGTGGCTCAAAAAAGGTTGGGGACCGTTGCATTACATGATGCTAGGTGGTTGTACAAAATAAATAATTGGTCAATTTAGTAGACAACGAAAGGTACTACTTGACTATCATTGTCATTTGTCATTGAGAAGTCTTTGTCACGACTATTCAAATGATTGTAACGAGAGAAGACCGGAGAGACCACTGGTATGTACCAACTACTGTTGTTCCGAAGTGACTGTGTTTAGTCTTGAGTAGCAATTTGATGCTATTCCTCTTTGATGAATGGTTATCAACCTAACCTGACAAGCTCCTGTAAATAATCTTCTTGTCCTTTCCAAGTGCAGGCTGGCTTAAGTCCAACAGAACTTGACACTGGTAGCTACAGTATACAGTATGTACAGTCATGTGAAAAAATTAGGACACCCCATTAAATATTCAGTTATTTATGAAGAAATGTTCACATATCAATGTCTGATCTTGTTTTTCTTTATCTCTGGAAAAGAAAGTGATTTAACTGCAGGTAAACAACAAAAATTAACATTGTTTTACTCATTAAACGAAATATATCAAAAAAATGCATATTCTAACTGAGGAAAAGGTTAGGACACCCCACCACCTAATAGCTAGTGTTACCCCCTTTGGCTGAAATAACTTCAGTGAGACGCTTTTTGTAGCCATCTACCAGTCTTTGACATCGGTCTGAAGAAAGTTTGCCCCACTCCTCAACGCAAAATACTTTCAGCTGTGAGATGTTTGAGGGGTTTCTTGCATGTACAGCCCGTTTCAAGTCACCCCACAGCATCTCAATGGGATTAAGATCTGGGCTTTGACTCGGCCATTCCAGGACTCTCCATTTCTTCCTTTTCAGCCAGTCCTTGGTGGATTTACTGGTATGTTTTGGGTCACTGTCATGTTGCAGGGTCCAGTTTCGCTTTAGCTTTCATTTTTTCACAGATGATCTCACATGTTCCTCAAGCACCCTCTGATACACGATAGAATTCATGGTGGATTCTATGATGGTGAGCTGGCCAGGTCCTGCGGCAGCAAAGCATCCCCAAACCATGACACTTCCACCTCCATGCTTCACAGTTGGTATGAGGTTCTTTTCCTGGAATGCTGTATTGGGTTTACGCCAAACATGTCCTCTGTTCTGGTGTCCAAATAATTCAATTTTAGATTGATCTGTCCAAAGAACATTATTCCAGAAGTCCTGGTCTTTGTCTACATTCACTCTGGCAAACTTCAGTGTGGCCTTCATGTTCTTCTTGGAGAGCAAAGGTTTCCTCCTTGCACACCTCCCATGAAGGTTAAACTTGTGAAGTCTCTTTCTGATTGTAGAGGCATGCACTTTCACATCAACAGTAGCAAGAGCCTGCTGTAGGTCCCGTGATGACATTTTAGGGTTTTCGGAGACTTCTTTTAGCATCTTGTGGTCTGCTCTCGGGGTGAACTTGCTTGGACGGCCGGACCTGGGCATGTTGGCAGTTGTTTTGAATGTCCTCCACTTGTAGACTATTTTCTGGACAGTGGAATGGCTGATTTTATATTCTTTTGAGATCTTTTTAAATACCTTACCAGACTCATAAGCGTCTACAATCTTCTTTCTGAAGGCCTCAGACAGCTCCTTTGATCTCACCGTGGTGTTTTCTCTCACTTCAACAGTCATGGGCACACCAAACTAAATGTGAGGTTTAAATAAGGCAAGCCTCCTTCAAAACACTGGGTAACGATGTTTTAATCATGTGCACCTGATCTGATACACTTGTGTGTGATTTTAGCCATTTTAAGTGGGATTGAATGTGGGGGTGTCCTAATTTATTCCTCAACACAAATTGCATTTATTTAAAATTACATTTTACAGAAAGTTATAAAAAATATTTTTTTTAGTTTTATTTGTTTAGTTCTATTACTTGAATCTCTCAAGATTGTTAAAATTGATATTAAATATCCATATGACCAAATATATTAGAAAACACACAGGCTTCCTTAGGGTGTCCTAATTTTTTCACATGACTGTAGCTACCAAGCAGAGCGGTTAAAGTGCTAACTTTACAGATCGGTACATCTTACTTGTGCAGGAATGTTTTGGAGCAATTACATCTTCTTTGACTTTTTGTGCTACACAAAGAAATAGAAATAAAAAATGCTCCTGCAGTGTTTCAACAAGAATCTATTTTGTGACCACTTGACTGCAACTGGACTTCCAGTCACGCCGAGGCGTTCAACCCAACAATTTAAAGGGATAATTCGGATTTTTTGACATTAAGTTGTAATGCATCCGCATCAGCATTGTAGTCCAATAACAGCGACTTACTCCCCACTTTGAAGAACGTAGTTCCACTTAGTTGCTGGGGACCATTAAGTAAAGAGTTTGGCTTCTAAAAACAATATGCGTTCAAAAGATGAAAACATTTGCATCACAAAAATGCATTCTCAAAAAACTCAAACCTCACAAAACACTCGGCGTTATATCTCCCTCCTGCCGTATCCCTGCACACTGTCGCCTGTGCGTTCATGTGAATGTGACGAAGACACTCCCATCTTCTTCCGCTGTGGAACACATACGTAAACAAGATGGCCGTGGCGCTCCGTCGCGGAAGTAGATGCGAGCGTCTTTGTCACATACACATGAACGCACAGGCCTGGATGCTGCTGTTCTCTGTACGCAGTCTTTGAAAAGTCTTTTTTGTCTCCACCTGTCTTTTCTTATAATGTTCATTGTAAATAGTGAACACTGGAAGATGATCACTGATGTCACTAATTAGCAGGCCACTGATGGTGTTGTTATCAAAGTCATTGGTGAATATATTATGGATGAGGGTGGCACAGTGCTCTGTTATTCTACTTGGTCTAATGATTTTAGGATATAAACTCAAGCTATACATTGTATCTGTGAAGTCGTCTATTTCCTTGCACTTGTGTGGGTTCAAAAGGTCAATATTGAAGTCTCCACATATGAAAATATTTTTTTGACCTACTGTATGTCTGTAAACGTTGTCTTAATCCAATCCTCAAAGATTCCAATCTTTGACTTTGGAGTTCTATACACACAACTTGTTAACACATTTTTGCTTTTTTCTTTACAGATTTCAATTGTTATGCATTCTAAAATGTTATCAATGACAAATGACATATTCTTTACCATTTTGTAGTTCAGATGTTTGTCCACGTATACGGCCACACCTCCTCCATTTGCATTGTTCCTGTTTGCACACGTCATTTCATATCCTTCCAGCTCGAAGTCCATTCCTTTGTTTGTGATCCAAGTTTCTGAGATAGCTATTACTTTGAAAGGATCTTTGAATTGATTCAAAGTGGGAGACAAATATATAACACCAAGCGTTTTGTCATGTCTGATTTTTTTGAGAAGGCATTTTTGTGATGCAAATGTATTCATCTTTTGAATGCATATTGTTTTCAGAAGCCAAACTCTTTACTTAATTGTCCCCGGTGACTAAGTGGAACTACATTCTTCAGCACCGAAATCCGACCAGAACTGAACGAAGGGAAGGGAAACAGCCCCGAAAATAGGAAGTAACTGCTCTGTTATCCTATCCTTAGGTCACGCCCACGCAGGGGCTAAAACTCTCCCTAACGTGGATCAGTGGTGTGTGGCTATGTGTCTGCATCTAACTGGCTCCAGCTTGTGCCAATCAAGGATATGTGTGAGTGCTTTCTACGCGTGCAAGCTGAGGCAGGCAGATAACGTTGCCAGGCAACCAAATCCAAGCAACAGTGCTTCCATAGTTTAATTCTACAGTACTTTTATTGTTTAATTGTAGCCAACCCTAACATATCCATGTATGTATTTTATACGCATGTGTCTGTGTAACCAAGCGCACACTGGGCTTTTTCTCCTTTTTCTATTGATCAAGGTGAAAAAAGAAGTGGCAGTTATCATTACGAACTGGTGAAGAGGCTTGCACGTGAGTGAGTATTTGCGCCAGGCTCTGGCCCACCTCTTTTAGTCGTGCAGCAAACATGATGTATCAGTATGTATCAGACCACTCACACTAGCCAAACGTACCTGCTGTTGGTGTCAAGTGTGCCCAAGCACACTTGATAGCGAGTCACACTGTAGCAGCTCTTGTACTACATCACAAAAGATGTTGCAGACATACAAAATATCGCATCTGGTGAGAGCAAGCCCACTGCCAGCTGCTACAGGTGCCAGGCATACCGAATGAGGTGTCAGGTGAGCATAATCTACTACTACAGTATTTTATTAGTGTGGAGGAGGACAATTAAATATGAACCTACCAGACTCCTCTGGTTCCTCTAGCTCCTGAAAGTGAAGATCTTCAAACACGTAGTTGTCGTCTGAGTCAAAAACACACAAACACACAATCTTGTAGTCATTACTCTTGTACACAACATTGGGACACTCTTCAATTCGGTCTTTGTTATTTGAACAGTCCCAAGATTTTATGGAAGGTTTACTTCAGACAGTCTGTACATTTTGTACATTGCCTTTGTCAGCAGGGGGACCTTGCGGGAAAGTCATTTTGGGAATGACATATAGCGGCCATCACCAAAATGACGGGCCTCGGCCCGTATACGGACCCAGTGATGGCCCTTTATGGATCCGTGACCAATTCATGTGAATGGGAAATCTAATAACTAGGGCTGTCAAATGATTACAAATGTTAACCAAATCAATCACAGTTTTCAAATTAATTCATCATGATTAATCACCATTTGCAACTATGTGTAAAATATGCCCCTTTTTTTACTGTATTTTAAGAACAAAAAGATAAATGAAAGGACACAAGTTTATATATTTGTATGTATCAACAGCTCCAAATGAACAGAACATCGAAATCCTGCTGAACGATAGCACACATGTAACTATTAGTTGGCGCCCGTTAACGCACTATTTGTGACAGCCCTAACAACAACATATAATCATGCTCGCTGACAGATCGCAGCTGCATTTCGTGGCCATAATGACTTGAGTTCAGTTCTCTCTGTAGGGTGGCTGGGCTTTCCTTGAGAGACACGTGAGACGCACTGTCAGCCGGGATAAACTCGTAGTAGAATCACTGCTCCTCCACATTGAGAGGAGGCAGATGAGGTGACTCGGGCATCTGGTGAGGATACATTTGCACTTCTGACTGGTAGGAGGCCTTGGGGAGGACCCAGGACACGTTGGAGGTAAGCTGGGGAGAGGGAAGTCTGGGCTTCCCTGCTTAGGCTCCTGCCCACACGACCCGATCTTGGATAAGCGGTAGAAGATGGATGGATGGATGGATGGATGGATGGATGGATATCTACCTTTTACAGAGCAAGCCTCCTCTTGTGTGGCAATCTCATCCTCCATCATTTCAAGTCTTCTCTGTTGTCTTTGGTTTCTCTGACGTTCTCTCAGAGCTCTTTTCAAATTGGTCGCCCACGCTTGATAAGCCAACTGGAAGAGGTACACATGTGCGTCAATGAAAACAACATCATGTGGCAACATACAGTTCAGTCTCAATGTATTTTTGGAATTGTGTCCATCATCCACAATCCTTATGTGAGACATGAACGTGTCTTTATCTTTTCTGTGCATTCTAAAGATACAAAAACAGAGGCAGGTAATTAATGGACGTAATGGGACACACCTATTCCGCCTAGAAAGGCTGCTATTAAAACACCTCCAAAAAGCTCCAACAAGGTTTTATGGTTTTCTATCCGTGCTGTGAGCATGTAGTAACAGATACATTCATGATAACATGGAATACTTACAGTATTTTGCTCATTTTAAGCATTAGCGGAACTTCATTCTTGGGTGCATTGATTTCACATAGCAACATAGAAAGGAACGCTACACCTAGCATGAACTTTACCAAACTCAAAAACAAAAACACAGCTTCAATATGTAGCGTTGCCTTTCGCTAGTGGACTGAGGCATTGTGAGCGAGTGTGTGGTGAAGCTAGTAGCTAGCCGGTGTAGTGTGGTGAGGTGTCACTAGGCCAGCAGCGTAGTTCTTTGGCGTAACAATATTAATAACAATAATAATAACAATGTGGCTGTAGCTTGGTTAATATGCAGGTCACATTATGTAAATGCAGCCTTGTTGGCGCTTTTTGGAGGTTTTATCAGAAGGCTTTACAGGTGGAATAGGTGTCTCATTTGGATGATGGGCAATATTTGAAAAAAAGCTCAGTTTTCCTTTAAAGTTTACAATAGTACATCCTTGTGTAATCCTGAGAACAAGTTCGTCTGACCTGATAGGCGGTCTGTTTCTGAGGCTTCTGCTCCTCAGACAGTAGTTCATGTTCACCTTCGCTATCTGATTCAAACAGGTAGTACTCTCCTGAGTGCAGGACTGTGGGTTAAGAGCAGATAATATAATATTGTTTACCATCCTAATGTACAAATAAAATCAGGACTGCATTTGTTGTTTCTTACAGCATTCAGTATGTTTGTTATACCTGTTGCATGGTCCACCCGTGACTGAGAACTCTTTTTCTCTGTCTTAGTTTCTAGGAGGACACACACACACACACACACACACACACACGCACACACAGTTACTGTCAGACGTTTACATATACACTCACCGTAGCAGTTTGGGGCCTTAATGATTCATTTGATCTCTTCTTTTTTGAAGGGAGATTGATCATACGACACATCTAGGGGTGCACCGATTACATTTTTTTGGCCAATCACCCATCACTAAAAAGCCTTACCTGCTGATAGTGATTTTTTATTTAGTTATTTTTAATAACTGACAGCATACACATTCAATGTTCCAATCTTATTTTGTTTTTCAAACAGAATATTTCACTTGAGGTCAAAATGTAAATCTACTGCACATGACCAAGCACTATGCAAATTTAGAATACAATAGATGGAAACTGCAGGGAAAATGTCCTCCCACAACTCTCTCGCAGCTGATAATTAGAAGCTATAAGCGTCACCAGCCATGAACCGTCATATGCATAGAGAAAATCTCTCATCTCCGAAGGTTTCTGCAGCATTTCCAATAAGACAAACCACAAAACACAGTGCAGCAGGACTCTGCTGTTGCAGAACAAAACCGTCCTGAAAATTGTACGGCTTTATATTGCTTTCAACACCGCATGACTAAGTTGCAGGAACAGGTTGAAAAAATTGGTTGTAAATGAGGATGGAGTTTGTCTGCCTGAGGCATGCAAATGGCAGGACACCAAGCTTGAGGTAGAAACACAAACTACGTTCACCAACAGGGTTTTGTCCATACTGTATGTATGCTCTTGATTCCTACCCGAACTTTCACTCTGGGTGTCTTCTTCTAGAATTTTGTGTCCATCTCTGTACCTCTGCTGTTTGGAGCGAATTCTGTGCATTCTGGCAGATAATAGAAGAAGACAAAAGGAAATTAGTATGTAGAAATGATTAGTATATGTATGTCAGTTGTTTATCTATAGATTTCATGTTATACCTACTATTTTCACTAGAAATGAATCATAGCCTGGTTTGGTTGAATTCAGCTTGCGAATGGAAATATGTGATTGCTCCTGGCTTCCAAATCAGGACAATAGTTTAAGTAATTCTTATCATATGACTATTAATTATAGATGCACGGTATCTTTTTTTTTTCTCAAACTGATACAGACGCGGACACCTTTCTGCTTCTCAAGACCAATATGATGCAGACAACCGATAACCTATTTTCAAAATTAGATTTAACTGTAGTTTTTGGTCAAATTAGGATTTGACCAACTGTACATGTTGTTTTGTCCTAATCAAACATCATGACATGTCTTCTTCATGGCATTACTACCACATCACTACTATCGGGAGAACCAGAGTATACAGCGGAGGGAGCCACCTGCTGTAGAGCAGCAAAGTGGACTGTATTTGGACACACGTTTAGAGCAGCCGGCGTGGTCTAGTGGTCTAGGGCCTAGGGCCCGTGTGTGTGTGGGTTTTCTCCGGGCACTCCGGCTTCCTCCCACATTCCCAAAAACATGCAGGTGAGGTTAATCGGCGACTCTAAATTGTCCATAGGTATGAATGTGAGTGTGAATGGTTGTTTGTCTATATGTGCCCTGCCATTGGCTGGCGACCAGTCCAGGGTGTACCCCGCCTGTCGCCCAAAGTCAGCTGGGATAGGCTCCAGAATGCCCCCCCGACCCTAATGAGGATGAAGCGGTATAGAAAATGGATGGATGGACATAACTCATATCGGCTGATAATTATCGTGCATCCCTACTACTAATGATATAATTAACTTAAGAAGCTTTGTTTTGTAACATATTTGCATTTTTCTCCTAAAAATATTACAGTTCCAGCAAATTATTCTTAACACATAAAACCCAACACACCCATTAGAGGTTTATTTCTCAATCAATAATTGCCTCTGTACACTAAATACCAAAATATTTTGCCTAACACCGATACTTACGATCTCTTGAGCTGGGATAAGGATTTCATCTCAGCCTGTTGGTGTAATTTAATGTTTTTCATTATAGTGGCTTTGAAGAGCTCACACCCCCTGCAAAAGATTACACAAGCAAAAAAAAAAAAAGGTAAAAAGGTGTAAGTTTCATTTAAAACAACAAATACCTGTACACATTTTGCTAAATGACATAACATTCATACACACTAATAAAACAATATTGGTCTTTCAGCTTTTTGTGTGGAAAAAATAAGGTAGTGATTCGATCAAATTTTCAGTTTTCTCAAACAATACTGTACAAAAACTTTTGACACCATGCAATGTCAAAAGTAGGCTGTCGATATCTGGCCATTACAACAACCAGGATGGACAGAAGTTGACAACTTCATATGCAGACAACACATGAACAGGAGTGGGTCACTTTGAAAGAAACAAAGGACACACATCCCCTGAACAAATCTTAAATTGGGGGAAATTACAAGTGTTCCCATTAGGCACCGGGGGATGTAACCAGGTTGTAAGTAAAGCAACAGAATCCAAAAAAGAGAAACAAGAGCAAGAGAGAAAAAAGTTCATAAGTGATTGAAAACTGCTTTTAAACTCAAACAGGCTGTTTATCAGCTGATTAAAGGTTTTTTTGATTTTTTTTTTAAACAAATCCAAATGTGGCATTCAGGTCACTTTCTGACTTCCTGATGGCAAATGCAAAGAAGACTTTCTGTCTTTGGACGTTGCAAGATTGGTCAACAAAACGAAAACGAGCAAGGCCTCTTGTGACGCGTCATCGCTGCTGAGGTTGGACTCAGTAAGGCAGCACATTTTCATATCTTGACAGACACAAGCTGATCCTCGACCAACATTATGGCCTTTATTGATGCTGACTGCAGTCCAAAAACCAAAAGATGGCCTCTGCAAAATACAGTAAGGGCTGAAAGCTGGAACTTGAAGTTGAGCAGTAGCACCTGGCTATGTGGAGAGGATTGGACTGCGTTTTCATGGACAAGCCCGTTAGGTCTTCCAGCTTTTGGGTCGACCACTTGAGTTTTTTTAAACAGAAAGTCTTTTTGACTTTGCCATCGGGACATGACATTGTGAATCTCTGACAGACGACTCACATGGAAGCCAAATTATAGCACACATTTGGTCTTCTGGTCTTCAATATTTCATCAGCTACAGGCACTCTGGTTTTTTGTCTCTTGCTCATGTTTCTTCTTTTGCCATTTTGATGGTCTACTTACCATCTGATCACAGTACACTCAGTATGTTTCCATGCACTAAATTATTAGATTGTTGAAATAATTTGGTTTCTCAGTGTGATGTCCCAGATTACATGCATTATCTCTGATTGCAACTATTGGCCATACGCTGTGTGCTCCTTTCAGCATGAGCAAATGTTTGGCTTTTCCCGGTGACCTTTTACATCACATATAAACAAGACATCTTGGCTCAGTGTTGCCAGGTCCACAATCAACATAATGGGCACCCTTGATTTAGATGGTAGCTAAGGTTACAAACACCGAACATGGACACATATTAGCATGAACAGGTACTAGCAATGTGCCTACAAGCAAACATTCATCAATTTCTACTCAACCATGCAATGCACCAAAAGCAAATACTTGTCATTTTGGCTACGTTCACACAGCAGAGTATGAAGCCCAATTCAGATGTTTTGTTAAAATCTGATTTTGTTTGTGGTTGTCCACATTACCAAACAAATGTGACTTGTTAATGTGAACGCAACGCAGCCTGGAAGTGACGCGCAAGCGCAAAAGCACAACGTCACACGCATTTCCGTGCGTTCACGGAAGTAAAGATTGCTGTGGTGTGTGCTCCCCTTAACGTGTTTGTGGCAATTTCATGGATTTTGTGCAACGGGAGTGAATGTTTTCTTAATCAAATGATTCCGCGTAAGACATTAAGAAAAAAAGAGGACAAGAATTCTGCCGAGTTCATGGAGAACTTGCTGCGAGGTCTGTTCCGAGGAGCATGTGTGTGGCACTGATACTTTTTAAAAATAATTTTCGGATGACAACAATAACTTTTGCCTACATCGGTGAGTACATTCACCCAATTCTTGCTCGATAAACCACCCCTTTCAATGACGTATAGGTCGGATATATGCGCCCCGACTGTTCAGACTGCAGTAGATGGGATACATATCACATTTATATCTACATACGAACGAGGCCTAGGTCACATTTGAAAAAAATCTGAATTGTACTGTTCACACTGACAAAAAAAATCAGATACAGGTCAAATATGAGCAAAAAAAATCGAAATTGACCTGCAGTATGAACGAAGCCTTTGTCAGGGCCTGATGATTTTGTTCAACAATGTATTTACATTTGTCAGAAGCCTCGCACACGTGGGTTTTCATTCTGAAATTGGCGTTTTGCAAGCCTTCCACTTTCAGACCCCTTTTGAAATGTTTGCGTATTCGGTCTACAAATACTTTTCATATAAACAGCCACAACAACTATTTTAAAAATCTGTTTTCAATTAAGAAGTGTGCCATGATAAGATTGTGTCTTCAATATTCAAGAGTCTTTTTTGTCAATTCACTGTGTAAAGACACACACAGCATCAGAATTGCTGAAGGTGTGAGGATCGTGGGGTGAGGGGGTAGTCCAGTGGGCTTACCTTGATGCCTGTTTAGCAAATGCCTGCAATTCCTCAACGACGTGAATGAAATAGAAACTGAGGAAGACCCTTCTCTGCAGCAACAGGAAGAGAAAACAAATACTGTCCCAGATGATCCCAGCTTCCTCTACTGGGAGGCTGCAGCTCTTATCACTAACTGTGTTTGCTGTCAAGAAATAAAACAACACAAAATGAAATAACATAGAAACCATCAGATCCACTTTCAGTGAAGACCTGACTGTTCCCAAAGACACGATGTGGCAGCGAGATCAATTACAGCCACCTTCCTGTTTTCCCAGGAGTTATTTTCTTGAATTAAATTGTGTTTCTCACCTTCTCTATCAAAATGATGACACTTGCAACTTTCTTTGGCTCCATTTTGTCTTATTGTGGTGAGAAACACAACTGAATTCAAGAAATAACTCATGGCAAAACAGAAAGGTGGTGTTCGCGTTGATCTCACAAGAGGCTGCCAGTAGAAACAGGCAGCTGAATGAATAGCCGCACCACTGTATAAGCCGCAGGGTTCAAAGTTTCAGGAAAAAAGTAGCGGTTTATACACAGGAAATTACGGTAATAATGTACAGGTCAAACTCATGGCTGGTCATCCAACGGCATGAACGCCATCGTTTTTCTAATAGTTCCACTGCTCAGACGCGCCAACAGCAGGCGCCGGGCTAGTTGCACGTGTGAGGATTGTACCTGCTGCAAAGTTGTGAATAAAGTTCAAGTGAAGAAGGATACAGCTCTAACCGTCCACCCTTTATGGTCAAGTAAGTAACTGACATGAGTGAAACAGCCGCTGCCTAGCTTTAGCCTTAGCTGGAAGAGGACAATGGCTGACTTTCAAACCTTTGCGAAGAAGATTGATCGATAAGATCCGTTTTATATGTAAGGATTCACTGGTGCATGAACATGGTTGTAGTTTAATTTATTACAAACATGCATACATAGTTACATTGGAATACTTCAAGTTATAGTTAACAATTCCACATGTCTGAAAAGGAGTAGGAAGAAGCAGACCTTATTTCATCCTACCCCCTCTTTGTTTCACATCAATTGCTAATATAGTTGTTCACTTCCTGTATTCAACATTCACTATTTATATGTACATTATTCTTCTCTATTGTTTATAAAACATTTTCCCTTGATATCCAAATCTATGCCATTCTCCAATCCAATCTCTAATCGTTTGTGGTGTTCATAGCTGAAGGTTTCCACTTCCAGGTCTTCCTGTCGTCTTTCATGTTGCATTGTGAGTGTCACTGAATGCAGACACACGGGTTCCTAATTCCAGTACTTCTTGTTGAGGGCCTTGCAACGTGGTCGTGATGTCAAATGTTATTGAATGTAAGCCTTTCAACTGCATGGTTGTTTGTTTGTGGGTTGTATCCTCCATGTTCCTTGTTGTCACGGTGATGTGATCTTTAATATGTATCCAGATCCTTGATATCTTTGATGACAAGCACTTAGCCTCTTCTGGTCCTCCATTTAGCTTGATGTGGATTTTGCAGTTGGCGCTCTAAGTACCTTGAATCGTTCCCTGCTTCCTCAAGTCCCACGCTTTTCTGTGGATGCCAGCGTTGATGATAGATGCTCATTCATGTAGACATTTGTACCTTTTAGCTTCTTTCTCTGTTTCAGCAGTGCAGTTTTCATTTCCCTGTTGGTGAACTTTACGATGTGGTGTTGTTTCTGCCACATAGTGGGATCAAAGTGGTATCTTTGATTGCAGAAAATTGGCAATTGACAAACAGTATATTTGCTTGCAGACACCCAAGTTCTTGCTCTCTTTGTGCTGCAGCTTGCCGCTGTATCTCTTCCATCTCCTTCCTCAAGGCGTGTAATAATATCACATTTTTGCTGTCGAAAATATTGCGAGGCGTCATCCTCCCCATCTTCATTCCGCATTGTTGCTAGGCAAACGCTTTCAACTCGCAGGTTAGGACGACATTATTATTATTATTTTTTTACCCGGACATGCCATGGCTGAGATGGAGTGGAAAAAAAGGTTGTCTTCTCATTCCGTGTGGAAGTGGTAAGTTTTTGGCTTGTTAGTCCTTCTTCCCCACTCCAATTTGAAACACTTTCCTAAGTTCAGAATAAGTAAATTGGAGAAGCTAAATTGTTAGCTCGCTAACTTGCTATGCTCACAGCGGTCGTCTGTTATGTCCCTGCAGTGATCCCGTAGCCTGATGTGATGTGAACAAAGAATAATAGGAGTGTAAAAATGACTATAGGGGTGTTATTTCATGACTACAGAGCTCTAATAATGTTAAAAAGCATATTTAGAAAGTCATGAACAGGCTAACTATGGAAATATTCTGTTTATTAATATTGAATCCCACTTTGCGGAAATTCACTTATTGCAGTTGGGTCTGGAAGCAATTAACCACCATAAACGAAGGACGACTGTACTGCTTATTATTATTTTGTGTTCAACTTGAATTGTGCTTTGTGGATTCTATCCTGCCCTTCATTTTTTAATTGCTCCATCCTCTTTTTTTTTCCCCCATCACCCCCCTCGTAAACCAAACAATACTTGTATTTTTTGTGCCTTTTTTCTGTTATTGCTGTTTGTTCTCCACTATCTGTGTATCCCTTTGGCCTCTTCAATCAGGCCAAAGCAAGCACTAGCAGGAAATGTTGTTGCTGACCCTGTTCATTCCTTTTTGTTGTTGGTTTTTCTTCCCTCTAACTATCCACAGGTTGCCCAAAAAGTATTGTTGTCATGTTTATGCTTGTGTTTCCTCCGTCATCCCCAAAGGTGGTCCTCCCACGTTCCAGTGAATAATGCTGATCTGTTGTCTAACCCTGTCATTGTTTTATTTCGCTCTCATTTCCCCCTTCTTTCCCCTCTCAAACCGTGTACTCCAGTGACAACAGATGTGTAACAGGATGAGTATTCCAGACTAATATGTTGTACAGTACTGTACTGGTTTAATAGGGAATACAAGTCACTCATACTGCATGACTACACTGCCTAACAGATAAGGTTACATTTGAACCTTTTTTATTTTGTATGCATTGGACCACTACACTATCGTCTAAAATAGGGTCTCATGGAACACATAAGGAAAGGGGAGGGCTTTAACCACTTGCCAGATCATGAGCATATCCCTTATGCGATAAGTTTTGTTATAGCATACTTTAGTCTTTTAAATCTGGCAACACTGATACTGTTTTATCTGTAATGTGTACCACTTTGCCACAATGCATTTCCAGGTCAATAGTGCCGAATATATTTCTCCTTTGTCGGTGTCAGTGATCGATCACAATGCATTCATGCTTTAGTTTCGCAATAACAATGGCACTTACGATCATAGTATCCTTTGACTGTGCAAACTAAACTGAAGAGCTGGATCATCCAACAAAAGCCCTTCTGCATCTCCAAAACAAACACACATGCCAGAATCTGAAACATACAAAGAGACACAAGTCATTAACATTAGGTTTAAAGGGTCCCTGACAAGATACATATACTTTGCTTAAATAGGTGATATATTTTTTATAATAATGTTCTACATTGTTCGATTTGTTGAAAGCAAATGGTAAATTTGCTAGCTAGCTCTCGCTCGCTCAGCCTCATTTCCAGAAGTGACCTCATCAGTGTAATATCACTCAGCTCCACAAACATAGCGGTGTACGAGACAGGATGTTTACAGTGATTATAGCCAAGATTTGAGCCATTTGTCGATAGTTTGAGGAGGAAGAACATGGACTTAAGCCATAAGACATGGAGATGAAGATTGGTCACCTTCAAAACACAGAATGGTAAGCTTAACCTTCAATTATTGTTTAAATCGGCTTCTTAATGAGCGTAAAGGGCTTTTTATAGCTGTACTGTACTGTATATGTGGATAAATGTTTGTTGCCATCGCCCCTCTCCCCAGAGTAAACATACGGCTGTGAAAAGATGTTTATGTAACATGTATGACACTTTACAGCCTTGTCGCTATCGTGGAATAGTTAGAAGACATTACTGTATATAAACAAGATAGGATTTACTCTCTTGCGCCAACTTTGACGTAATGGTTGTTCTTTGTTTTTGCACTTTCAAGCCAAATGCTTCTTGTAAAGGTGTTCCTTCGAAGCCGTCGTCAGTGAAATGATCACTGCAAAGAACATAACTCCAGGTGGGCGTCCATCTCTCTCTCGTTCTCTGCACCTGCTTCATCCATTGTTGTCTTTAACCTTCCTCTTTTGGAAAAGAAAACAAACTTACAGTATCACTTGGATACTGTGAACATCCAGCAGCATACTGACCCAAATCTATGTCTACCTCCAAGAAGCGTTTGCTTACTGTTCTTTAGCTGAATGGTATCACCCTGATTACCTCACATCAGGAAGTGAGGCTGAGCTGCAAGAACTAGTTCATCATGGCTGGTGCCATGAAGTATAAATGTCATTTTTGCAAATTTACCATTTGCTTTCAAGAAATCTAACAATAATTGCAAACAATACACAACATATTTAAGGAAAGTTGATGAATCGTGTCAGGGACCCTTTAACATTTAAATACAATGGTTATGAAATCAAGAATTGGCTGCCAGAACATTTGAGCAAAAATAATAATTTGAGGAACTAAAATCAGAACAGTTCATTTAGTAGGGGTGTCACGAGACACTCGGTTCACGAAACGGGACAATGCACGAGATTTGGCCCAAGAGAACAAGAGACACGATTTTAACATTGGTTTTAAGAAAAGTACAATGAAAAAATATGAATTGACAAACCAACTTTATTTAGCTGCGTCACAATGCAGGTTTTGAAATGTTTATTGTCCCACAAATTGGCACTAAACAATATTATTAACATTTTGTGAGACCAAGTACAGTAGTACCTCGCGTAACGTAAACCTTTTATGTAAATTCCACTGAACATAAAGAATTTATGTAAAGTATTTGCATCGTATTACGTAAGAAATTCCACATAACGTAAAGCGGCAAGTCGGTGCAAGATTTTTTTTTTCAATCAACTTTATTAACAGACTAACGCCTTCTGACGCTTCACACTCTAATTGGCTGATTTTCGGGGCACCGCCTCATCTCATTGGCTGATTATCGGTGCACCACCTACGCTCTCATCTCATTGGCTGACTTATCCAGGCCGTCCGTGTGTTTGTGTGATAGACAAGCTGCTCCCTTCAAGCTCCTTCCTCTTCGTAGTCACCCTTAAACTATCCATCCATGCATTTTCTATACCGCTTCTTCCTCATTAGGGTCGCGGGGGCATGCTGGAGCCTATCCCAACTGACTTCGGGCGACAGGCGGGGTACACCCTGGACTGGTCGCCAGCCAATCGCAGGGCACATATAGACAAACAACCATTCTCACTCACATTCATACCTATGGACAATTTAGAGTCGCCAATTAACCTCACCTGCATCTTTTTTGGAATGTGGGAGGAAGCCGGAGTACCTGGAGAAAACCCACACGCACACGGGGAGAACATGCAAACTCCACACAGAAATGGGGAGAATCGAACCCAGGTCTTCCCGATCTCCAAGCTGTTACTGTGTTGGCCAACGTGCTAACCACTAGACCACCGTGCGGCCGCCCTAAACTAACCTAAACAATTAAGTTACAAATTAAAATTTTGCACACAGCATTATCGTGTAGTGCGTGTGCGTTTGTTTGTGAGACCAGCTGACTCTTAGACTCTTTGAGTCGCATTTCGACTCCAGCGAGTCCTCCTCCTTCCTGCCTCCACTTGTGCTCCTGATCAAGACATCTCGTGAACAGTAGGATTGTTTCTGTTTTTCAGTTTTATTCATTTACAGTAATCTTATTTATTACCTTATTTTATATTGGAATGTTACTCTACTATGTTTATGCTAACGTTTTCTTATATTTTCCCACCATATTTGGTGGACCAAAGGGGTGAGTTTGGGAAGATCTTGGAACCGATTAGGCTATTTACATGTATTTTACGCTTCATATAACATAAAAACCCTATAACATAAAGGTTCTCGGAACGGAATATTTACGTTGTAGGGGCGTCTACTGTAAAACCAAGTAAAACACTTATGATAATATATAATAAATATAATAATGCAATATTTCATTTAATATGTCATCGTTCACTCTGTAACGTTGTGGCATTGCCATTTGTGACATTGATTTCCTCACAGGCAATACATACTGTCTGTCAGACGTTTGCAGCATTTCTTGAATTTCAACTGTCTCAAAGAGCAGCATTTCTTTTGCGCTGACTTTATGTGAATGCACACTATTTTGCGCTGTTGCGTTTGTATTTGCTTTGCTGACCAAACGTCTCACTGAGTGTTGACTGGGATGAAGGCTCTGCATCTCCATGTGCAGGTTGTTTTTTCCCCAGATGGGAAAACTTGGGTCAAGTGGATATTTTTGAAGTGGGCAAGTTTGTTGCGCTGCTTTTTATGTTGCTCCCACTTTCAAACAAATTGGGCATCCTGGCATGTTGCTGTTGATGGGCTCACCTTGCTTATTAATATTCCCACACGGGGGCTGTGACATTTGGCTTTGCAAGCATCGTTTTTCCTCCTAACTTCTACTATGTTACGTTGCATTGCTCCTCATGAGGCTTCGTGCTTTTACTGTGTTTTTACCACCTCCACCACACATAGTGACTGTATGACAGACAGGAGGTCTCACTCTGTATGCAGTTGTTCTATGAAGCATGTAGGTGCTCAACAAATGCACAGAGTGAAATTTATTCCTGCCTGTTTAGAGGCAAAAGACAAGGAAAACAGACACGCATGCACATGGCATTATATGGAGGCTGGCAAAAGTATTAAGTTAATTTTCATTTGTGAAAAAAATATTGTGTGATTAAATTATTTATTATCGCAAGACAGTTTTTTTCTGAACAAGAAATCTCTTCGTGTTTTAATTTCACAAGATCTCGTGACACCCCTATTCATTGACTTTACTTACTGATAGAATATTTTTTGATATGATGACTGCCACATTATAGATGATGAGACAATCCCACATGGCAAGGCGTGTCGTGGATGGTTTCACAAATAACTGGGTACCAAAAAGCAAAAAAAAGAAACAGGAGAGAAGGTATCCCAGTCCAAATACAGAGACACGCATAGCCCCGGTGATGAAGACCACTGAGAGGACAAACCAGAATAGGTGGCGAAACACGAAAACTTTAGCCATGTCCAGGTAACTCCTGAAAGATAAGAGGGACACAAACAGCTCATGTACAAATGTCTTTGAGAAGTATAGCGGCATGTAACAAAACATGACATCTAGATCTTTTCATTTCTGAAACCTCCATGTGTGAAGATGCCCCGTGATGATGCAAAATACATGTGTCTTCTTCGGAAGCGGTGAAGTCATATCCTGCGTAAAGCAAATCAAAAAACTAAGAAGAAACTTCTGAGGTTTGCTTAAAGGAAAAGTGCACTTTTTATGGAATTTTGCCCATCAGCCACAATCCTTATGTCAAACTTCTTTCTCTTTTGTGTGTTCTTTAGATAAAAAACATCAAAAAAGAGGCAGCTAAGAATGCACATAAAGGGACTGCCTATAAGGCCTTCTGAAAAAAAAAATCCAAAAAGCGCCAACAAGGCGGCATTTACATATTGTGACCTGCATATTAACCAAGCTACAGCGACATTGGGCCTCATTCACAAACATCTTCTTAAAAGTCTTCTTAAGAAGTGTACTTAAGAAGGGACGGGTTGGAAACTGCGCCGCATTCACGACACGTTCTTAAGTAGGGATAATCGTTCTCACCGGTGTTCTTAGGTTGATGAATGCCAACTGCGATGCCCGTGCATGTGAGCCCTAATTTGCATAGGTCACCGCCTATTATTTCCTATATAAAGTCAAAAATGTGCCGTGCGCAACGGGCAGCTGGAGGCGGAGATGGCAACGCGCAAGGACAAGACTGAGGAGCAGCTGGACAACAAACGAAAGAAAAACTTCAATTCTACTGAAATAGAGGTGCTTTTACAAGGAGTGAGCGAACACAAGACCACCTTATTTTCACGTGTATCCACCGGTCATCAGGCCATCCAAAAAGAGTCGGCATGGAGCACCATTGAAGGAAACGTAAATGCCGTTTCCACGGAGAAACGTACCACCGCAGAGGTTGAAAAGAAGTGTTTTGACTATTAGACGCTGCCTAATTAATACAGCAGCCCCGTGCTCTGGCTCAAGACGTGCCTGGGGGCGCATGTCGTTATCTGGGGGTGCTACGTGCGCAACAGGCACACCACGTTTCATTGCGATGTTATTCTGATGATCCTGCACACCTGCAAGAACAGAGAGGGAAGCCCGAAGCCTGAAGCGGGACATCAAATATTGGTGGCTTTCAGCAAATAAATCTAATGGTCCCTTTACATTCTCTCTCTGTGCAGCGCACGTCCAGCCAGCCTTTTTTTTTATTTGAATATATATTTATCCATAGAGTATATTTGAGTTGTTTTGATGATAAATCATTGTTGGGATATTTTATTTACGCTACATTTTTTGGGATCAGGTTGCAAAATCCATCATGAGGGCGATTGCGCATTGAAAGTGCAAGCTTTGCTTGTGTGTAAGAGTCCTCCTGAGCGTTCGTACAATTTGTTCTTAGATCTAAGAACTGTGAGTTGAGAACACGTTTCATGAATGCCAAAAATCTTCGTAAGAAGGCTTTAAGAACACATTTGTGCGTAAGAACGTTTCGTGAATGAGGCCCATTGTTGTTATTATTGTTATTAACATTGTTCCTCCCAAGAACTACGTTGCTGGCGTAGTGACACCTCGCCACACAACACCGGCTAGCTACTAGCCGGCTAGCGACTAGCTTCACCACACTGTAGCGAAAGGTAACGCTACATATTGGCGCTGCCCCCACTGCTGCTGTGTTTTTGTGTTTGTAAAAGTTAACGCTAGGTGTTCCTTTCTATGTTGCTATGTGAAATCAATGCAACCAGGAAGGAAGTTCCCAAAATACTGTAAGTATTGCATGTTATCATGACTGTACCTGTTAGTACATGCTCACAGCACGGATAGAAAACCATAATACCTTGTTGGAGCTTTTTGGAGGTGTTTAAATAGTGCCCTTTCTAGGCAGAATAGGTGTGTCCCGTTACATGCATTAATTACCTCCCTCTTTTTACCTGTTTTTAGATCTTTAGAATGCACCAAAAAAAAAGACGTGTTCATGTCTCAAATAAGGATTGTGGATAATGGGCAAAAGAAAAAAAAAAGTGCACCTTTCCTTTAAGCGTCATAAGCTTCTTGTTGGACAGCGACAATGGCATCCACTAGAGGAGGGCGGGGGGCCGTGTGTCTCTGTTGTTTTGCCTCTGACACTACCTTCAAAGCCGGCAAATTTGGGGATTCACCCCCCACTCCCATGTCAGTGCTTTTCCTGCTGAGCTGTTACACAGCAAAAAAGAACAACATTCAAGGCTTACATCAACAGTGTGAAATGGGCTACTGGGCTCAGGAAAAGGAGACGGGACAAGTTCTTGGCCAATCATGACAGATACAATTGAATAAAACTTGCATGCAAGGAGATGAATGCAACGTGAACTGATGGCTTCTAGAGAAATGTCTGACTATTCACGCCAAAATGTTAGTTAATAAAGAACATATGCGAGGGGAGGGGTGATCTCCTCCTCCTGCGAGGGACAGACGCAGTGAAGGCTAGACTCACATGCCGAGACACGTACTGTATCAGGTGCAAAGATGTATTCTACGTAAATCAGAGCTCGTTGACATAGAAACACCGTTGGAGAGACTTGTCTCCAGTCGCCAGCAGATAATCATAGCAAGTCAGTGTGACGTTGTGTACTAATATTGGTCAAATCTAATGGACTAAAGGACACAGGACATTTTATAGGTGCGATAACAATGCATACTTTCCTAACAGTTATCACCCGAGTGGATTGTATACAGTACTTTGTATGTCTATAGTGTCCTTAGGGGCCACTGGGACAAAAACAATGACCCTGGACTTTTTGACACAGAATAAGCCTCCACCATCGGCTTCTTAAGCTCCCTCAATGTATTAGACTTCATGCGTAAGCAGCGTTGACACTTGCACGCATTTTGCCTCTGCATTGTCCCGCAATTTGCCGTGGCAATACATGTCATTTATTCATTTATTTACGAGACTATTTTGTGCACTGTTTGCGTTACGTTTACACATAAATTACGCACTTGGCAGGCAATTCGTGACCGGCATTGGCGCTTATTGGCAGGAAATGCTACGCTCCCGCACAACTTATTTACACCTTGTCAAGTACTGTTTACGTGTAGTGCACAACGCGCATGGCTCCCGAATGGGTGTGCATTGTCACCACTACTTCCCGCATCTGTGAAGCAGTCCGGTCATTATTTGGTGCCGCTGTGTCCCGCGTGACGCCACACAACAGCAGACATTACCCCTACAGCTTCATTAATTTCTCCATTTGCAAGGCACCTGCAAGATATTGAACTCCAGAGAAGAAGCTCATGCAGTAAAGATAGGTAAGTCTATTATTTTCTCGCAGCTGCAGGTCGAGAATGCGGAAAGAGCAGGAAGGAGGCAATAAACCAGGAAAAAAAAGATACAGTGTGGGAATTGCTGACTAGAAGACATCGCTTTGGGCATTATGATGAGTTACGAACAGAAAATCACAAGGGACATTACTTGAGAATTTCCACTCAAATTGCTCCAAGAGGTGGTGGAAAAGTTTAACCCATTCATGTGAATAAGACACACTGTGGTATGCGGACCT
Source organism: Dunckerocampus dactyliophorus (assembly GCF_027744805.1). Taxonomy (NCBI): domain Eukaryota; kingdom Metazoa; phylum Chordata; class Actinopteri; order Syngnathiformes; family Syngnathidae; genus Dunckerocampus; species Dunckerocampus dactyliophorus. The sequence continues at coordinate 3,312,415 of NC_072831.1, forward strand.
CCCGCCTACATACGGTAGGTCACAGCGCATTCACGCTGCATTCACAACTAGTTCACAGAAATGATGTGTGCCACACATTTTGAACATTTCAAAATTGTCTTTGTGCACCGCTACTCAGCCCCCCAGAGTTTACACATACATGACACCTGTTAACCACCAATCACAGTAATCCCTCGCCACTTCGCGCTTCACGTTTTGCGGCTTCGCGGGTTTTTCCAAAATATTCATAAAAAAAATTAAAAAAAGAAAAAAGAAAAAAATACAGCCATATCGGCAGCCATATTGTGGAACAAAGAGATGAGTTGACTCAGAGGCTTTGTGCATGCCTGTACTGTACTGTACTGTACTGTACTGCACATGCCACACGTGATTGGTTTCCGGCGTGACATCCACCAATGAGAGCACAAGTGGATTTATCCCGTGAGCTGATTGGCTGCGCGTCATCGCAGCATCACCTAGCATCTTCCCTTGTTGTGTCTCGCCTGTCTCACCACACTGTATCTTGGTGGTGTGTTCGCAATAACTTTTTTTGTTTAAGCGATAACTTTTTTGGATTAGTTAAGCCCTTACAATGCCGCCTAAGCGCTGTGCCCCTGCAAAAGCTTCCTGCGGGCAGCCCAAGAGGAAGAAGATGATGACCGTCAGGGAAAGAGGAAGCAAACATCCGCAAAACTGCTTCAATAACCTTCAATACGGAAGCGAAGCGTGTGGTAACTCTGCGTAATAAGAGAACTGTGAAAATGGAAGCTGCATTGGCATTGTGGATTCTTTCTTTCCTTTGGGTCCACCTGGCTCAAATACACCAAATATACTAGTAGCGGGGTCTCCTTCTGCACACTCAGCTGTAAAATATGTCTCACAATCTAAGCTTATTACTAACTGTACTTTCTTTAAAGAAGTACTTTGTAATGCTATACATTACCGTATACACTACAGAATAGTGTATACGGTATAATATCAATCTTCAGAATACAAAATAAAGAAATGCATGCAAAAAGAGAATACAGAATGTACCTGCAGTTGATGAAGTTGGATGCAGGGTTAAACAGTCGTCCTTCCATTGGATCAGGGCTGTCTGTATTGTCTCCTGCCAGAACCATCCACTCCTCCATGTGCTCACACTCAAACACTTTCCACTGCTGGGATGCGCATATCAGCAGCACGAAGTCCACTATGGAAGTGGTATTAGCATATGTTACATGTTAAAAAAAGGCAACACAGAAATACTCTTTTGTGATTGGTGATTGGTCCCATTAAAAGGGACTGATTGCAATATAAAACCACCCCCGCGGGCTAGCGTATGCTAGCAATATTGGTTTAAAAGATCAAATTGCACAAAAAATGATATTTTTCAAAATTACGAATTAAAGTCCATCAAACTGTCGTACATTTTTGTTTGCTGCCGTCTTACGTCTATCCACGTAAGAATATGTAGCGTAGACACACACACAAAAGCAAAGACAAGTAGATACGACAAAAACAGTGAGCTGTATTATTATTATGATTATTATATTATTAATATTACTATACTATTATTATTATTATTATATATTAACATGTTTGTGGTTTATTTGGTGTCAAAAAATGGTGACAATAATATCCTTGAGCGTCAATTTGTAGGACAATAAAAACATCTCAAAATGCACCTGCATTGTTTTGTGACTCGGTTAAATAAAAAAGTGTGTTTGTTCAGTCAGACTGGTAAAATACTTTTCTTAAAATGAATGTTAAAATCTCCTTTCGCTCTCGTGCACCCAATCTCGCGTATCGTCTCGTCTCGTGAGTCGGGTGTCTCGTGACATCCCAAACAACTGACACTTAAAATGACAACCAAGGCTTAAGAGTATCATCCTTATTGGTTTAATCCTCAGTCAATTTCAACATTAGAAATTGTTGAATCATTTGGAGGTGACGGAAGGAAGATTATGTAAACTGACAGATGGATGACTATAGAAGCATGGTCCAGGACCTATTTGTATCTATAGTGCTCTTTGATACTGTTTATTCTGTCCTTATGTTCTGTCCTGTAAACAAATCTGATACATGGACACAAAAAGAAATGAAAGTCAAACCCACCTATCAGGTTTTTGGAGTTAGGGACTGTGTAGAAGTCTGGCAGATAAAGCCATTTAATGAGCGCAGAGTTCATTAAAACTGGGGTGTTCCACCGCCATGGGTAATCTACAGCAAAGACAGGGAAAATACAGCATTTAAAAGGTAAACAAAGGCATATTACAAACATATTGATGGAGTGACATCATACAAGGAAAAATGTTTAAGGCAATGTAAGGATGGAACAAACACATGCACACTTGCACTTTGGCAGCGTAGCCAAGTCACTGAATGTTGCTCCTCACCAGTTATGACATCTGCCATTCAGCACGCATGTCAAATTTGTGGCTTTTTGGACAAAGTTGGGTGTTTTTTTCCTCCAAACATAGTGTGCCGAGATGCAAAAGCACCATAACACAACTGTAGGGGAGTCACTGCGCTTCGAAAATACATGCAAACAGATCTCAGCAAGGATTGCCCACACAAACTTGGCCACAATGAGCATCAGCAACATCATCTTGAGCTTTAAAGAATATGATTTGATTTCCAATGAGTTATTTATTCAACTTTTTTTTACCTTTTTTAGCAACATATTAGAATCCATTCCAAAAGGTCTGACTCAGACCACAACGGACTCTAACCAAAGCAAATTTTCCCATAGAATATAATGTACATCCAATGAATCCGTTCCAGAAACCCAAAAATGTTAAAACCAAACACATTTTATAGACAATTATAGTTTTACATGCACAAAATGATGAAAACATAATTACAAATGTCAAATGAATGGAAATCTGAACGACCATTTAACATCACTTTCACCTAGTTAATAGAAACCCACAAAACCAAACACAGAGTGTCACTCTCGATGTGCCGCCAGGTTGATGGACTGTTACGCGGGAACCGGAGTAGATGTGTATCGCTCTCTAGCACAGCAACTCTGATACAAACAAACACTGTTGCTCTAAAAAGGCGCCCGCGGCTCACAATGCACTGCGCGATCACGGTCTGTGGTGCGTGACCCAAGATGGTGGCGCAAACAAACTGGACGGTATTTTGGACGATAACGTCGACAACCAGGCAGACGCAAGCCAAGGCAAAATTTTAGCAAAAATTTGGGATGTTAACCAAAAAACACGCTAACCGAGGCGGACGTTAACCAAGGTACCACTGTTTTATATCATATTAGACACCACTTGCAGTACGAAGCAGTTCAGTTCTACACAACTGCTAACTCCATCTTGAACTCTAAATATTTGCAAGGCCCACTGTCTAAACAGGGGTCAAAAACATTTCATAAAATTGTGCTGGAGGGTTCTTTACATTGAACTTGTGTATAAATCACATAAAAGCTCACCTTTACAGAGAGCAGGTGGTATACCCACACACAGTAAATACTGATAGATCATGAAGATGGCCAGAAAGAGACAATATTTTGGCCATATCCTTGCAATTTTTGATCGACGTCGTCTCACTAAAATGGCGACCAACCAACAACCATGGAGGATGACCAGAAAGTTCATTCGTTGGCCAATCACATTCACAATCATCAGGAAGCAGATCTGAAAACAGAAAAAGGGATTTGAGGATGCTGGGGTATAAGAAAAATATTGCCTAATATTTGGTTTTGAAACACAGATTGTATACAGAAGTTTACGTACACTGATCAGTCTGCATGAATGTCATATTGATTTGGGCTTTTCCAAGGTGAATGGATTATACATACATCTTCATTTACTTTTAAAAACAACATTTTTTATAATTTTCTCTAATCCATACAGGCAAACTTCCCCCTTGGGTCCTCTACAATCATTTTAATCAAATAAAAACTACTTGTAGGACTATTATTATTTATTTTGGTGCATTTGACTCACATTCTTGGTGGTTTGCTCCTGCCCGAACTAATTTCTTTCATAGAAAAAAACCTGCTCTGACTACAGGGGGGCTAAAGCCACCCGTCCAAGTATCTAGTCAAAAACATATCCTAATTCTGTGGCAATCACACCCGTAGTAGTAGATAGACTTCACTGTAAACTCCAGCCAACAAATATGCTTTGCTTTGAAGATGGCCACAAGCAAACAAATATGCAGTGTTTAAATGAAAAGTGCAGTTTTTTTTAATTTTGCCCACCATCTACAATCCTTTTGTGAAGCATGAACACGTCTTTCTCATTTCTATGCACCTATTTCGACTATAAAGCCCTCTAAAAAAGCTCCAACAAGGTTTTATGGTTTAATATCCATGCTGTGACCATGCAGTAACATACATTCATGATAATATGTAATACTTACAGTATTTTGCTGTATTTTGATCATTTTAAAAATGACCAGACTTCTTTCCTGGGTGCATTGTTTTCACAGAGCCCATAGATAGGAAATAACACTACTTCCATCAACAATAGCAGCACAGAAAGCGCATGACTGTTTGCAACTACTAATCATGGCCGACTTTGTGAGAGACGCTGATGATGACTACTTTTGGACAAATGATGATCCAGAACCTTATCTTTTTGAGCCTGAATACACGGAGGATGAGCTACAGATTTCAGAAGCTGAGCGGGCAAGAAGAGAGAGTGAAACGTCAGAGCAGACGGGGGGGTGAGAGAGTCAGGACTGGCGTGACTCGGTGGTGTAAACGTGGAGCTTGCCAAGCCATGCCGAGTGTTTCTGCTGCACTGAGTGGCATACAGTCTTACCCTGGATGGGAAGGCTTGGTGTGTATGGCGAGGAGGACATTGCTCCAAGAGATAGACTTTTTTCCACCTACCCAAGACGCCCCAGGCCAGCTGGACCAGACGGACAACTGTCCATGGAGTAATGGGTGCCACACACGGGCGGCGACATTGCCTCTACTCTATTCATTTCCAATGGAACCTGTGCGATAAGGCGATTTTTGCGAGTCATCGTCCAGCCAAGCAACATGCGAAATTCATGCATGTGAAAGTTTGTGCTCATGCATGTCATCCTGCACATGCTGGCTTGTGACACGATCCCGCGAAGTTGAAAAAAATTAGGGAGACTCATACAATTCGCTCTTGATGTGAATGCATGGCTCAGCAGTGTAGCTGGTCACAGCCGCTTGTCACCTCCCGCGCGCAGGGTTTGCTACGTGTTGGCGATGAGTTTTGCCAATCGCAGTTGTTTGTCACCTCCCATGTGTGGCGCCCAAAAGTAACCACGATTTTGATCGTGATACATGGAGCACAGAGCACATGATATCATAACACAGTCCATCTAGACGTGTAGAAACAAAAAATGGAATGTGTGCTAATACTTTAGTCATCATTTGTTTGTCTATTCGTAGTTGTTCATATGCTTGTTTTTGTTTCCGAGTCAGCACAGATTGGTGTCCTAGTGCATTGTTTTGGAGTGGGCCTGTTATGTCTCGGTAGTGACGTGAAGGGCTGCGTCACTACACCGGAAAAATAGTTCTTCGTGTTAGCTGCTGCACTAAAAATGTCACTGAAGCTTGGTATATATACAGGTAACTAGTCAAAGTCCTGACCTGAATCCTATTGAGATGCTGTGGCATGACCTGAAAAATGTGGCTGAATGACAACAATTCTGCAAAGATGAGTGGGCCAAAATTCCTCCACAGCGCTGTAAGAGGCTCATTGCAAGTTATCACAAACATGTAATTGCAGTTGTTGCTGCAAATGGTGGACCAACCAGTTATTAGGTTTAGGGGGCAATCACACAGGGCCATGTAGGTTGGGATTTCTTTTTCCTCCCTTAATAATAAATAGTTTAATTAATAAAGAACTGCATTTTGTGTTCAGTTGTGCTGTCATTGACTAATATTTACATTTGTTTGATGATCTGAAACATTTAAATGTGACAAACATGCAAAAAAAAAAAGAAATCAGGAAGGGGGCATTTTTTCACACCACTGGAAATGAGGTATAAAGTGGATAAATGAACATTTAACATGACTATTACCTTTAACAAAGACAAGCAAACATGGAGATGAGTGGACTGAGAGGGGAGGGGACAGAAGAGCCACATGGACCCTGTTTCACTCTAGTCCTACAGCAGTGGTCCCCAACCCCTGGGCCGTGGGTCATTTGATACCGGGCCGCACAGAAAAAAAATAATTTCCATTTTCATTTTTTTTTTATGTTTTATTTTGAAAAGTGTCCGGATTCTCTCTGTTACATCCGCCTCACTTGATGCATGTCCATTGTGCGTGTGCTAATTATCTCATGCCGCACAGATAGACTACTACTGTATTTTTACCATTTTTCTTTCACCTCATATTTGGTCTGAAATGCTGATACTATGTGGGAATGCAGAAAGGTAAGTTTTGATGACTTATTGAGTGCTAATGTGCACATTTGTCTCAAGTTAATTCATGCTAGCGCACGGCCTTGTACTGCACACGTCAAACAGCAATGTAATCATCTCTCTGGAAAAACTTGGCTTGAACTTGAACTGGTGGATGGTGGGTCGCCATTTTAGGACAACAGCGTTTGTTTATATCAGAGTTCTTGAGAGATACACGACGTAACAAATACATGGACCACACAAAAGCGATGGACCGTACCGAGACAAGGGTGCAAGACCTCCCAAGTTTATGGCTTAAATAGAATCCATGCATACACATCTACTCCGGTTCCCACGCAACTGTCTACCAACCCAGCGGCGCATGGAGGGTGACACTCTACCCATCTCATTTTACATCCGTAACACTCATTTCTGCTTCCAACAAAAAAGTTACTGTAGCATGTGTAGCAGTCAAACATAGACGGCCATGTTTACTGGTTCTAGAAGGTTGATAATTAGTTAGGTATATTTTTTACATTTTTACAAATTGTGGTTGCTGTAGAATAATGTGTTTATTTTGTGTTATCTTGTTCATTGATGGTTTTGGGGGGTGGGGGTTGCCAACAAAACCAAGTTAAAGTGATGTTAAATGTTCAGTTGTCCATTCAGTTGTCATTTCTAATTATTTTTTGATCTTTTTCTGCATGTAAAACTATAATTATTGTCGATAAAATGTTTTTTGTTTTAACATTTTTCGGGTGTCTGGAACAGATTAAATGAATTCACATTATTTTTGATGGGAAAATTTGCTGTGCTTCGAGTCTGTTTTGGTTTGAGTTGGACCTTCTGGAATGGATGAATGATGTTAACCAAGGCGCCACTGTACACTGTAAACTTCAGCAGCAGCTACAATCATCATGACACACACTGGCCCGCCTCGCTATCTGTTATGTGTCTCCTTTAAGCCCTTCCCTCTGCAACCTGCGTTAGCTAGGAACCTTTACATTACAATCATACTGGTAGTGATGCTACCTTCCTACTGTGCTACCACTTCTTTCTTGAATTCAATCATGTGTATCACCTTCTTTATCAAAGTTCTGGTACTTGCAACTTTTTGCAGCCGTATTTAATAAAAAAAAAAAATCAGAAATACACAGTTCACCTGAACATTATTTTTCCACTGTGTGCATTAGCGACTAAAACAGTTTTGACACCCTTATTTTTTAAAACATTGCAGACATATATTTTACAAACATTTCATCATAAAAAATAATCGTTCAAAAAATGATCCAACTAAAATGAATATGGCATTCATGCACATGAGAGTATGTACTGTAAGGTTCTGACCACGCATGGAGCAGTGTAACATTGGACAACAGGTAAAGTTGCTGAAATCAACCAGCAAAAAAGCACTGTGAATAAGCAATATATCCCTGTTACCTCCAATCCAAACTTGTAGAAAGTGTAGTTGAGCAGGTACTTGAAGCACGGTATGAGGCCTTTGTCTAAAGTGTCCCTGGTGGCGTCTGTGAACAGGACAGGTATGTTCGGGGGAGATTGTTGGAGCTGACGATAGTGGTGAGCCTGATGACGATACACTGTGGCCTCAAACACCAACAATAGCAGCACGACTAAGTGGCTCTGCAACACAGGTCAGTAAGTCAATATTGTATGAAATTTCAAAAATGAGGAAACAACTCAGGCCTTTAGGCATGACATGTACCTGTAGCTTACATTTTAATTCATATTTATATCTTTTTATAATCACGAACGCCAGATCCCACCTCGTTATTTATACGTCTTTTACATTTTGTTTTGCGCATGAGGCAAAAAGATGATGATGATGAGGTGATGATGCAACTCTGCACTAAATCATTAACATTTCAGAGCACTTTTAAGCCATAAAAGCAGCTACAATGTGGCAGAAGTGCATTTGATAAGAGCTCGGCAGGGCCATTCAACGGAAGAATCGCACATGACAGGAAAGAGGATGTGAGATAGGCTGGAGTCCAGCGTGCAGGAGGATACGCGTGGTCAAGAAATTTGAAGAGATGCACACACACACACACATAGTCCAGTTCCAAATATAAAAACTGTAAATAGTTCATGACATTATATTTGTAAATAAATTGTTATTTTGATGTAAAACAACCCCTTTTCTTTTGTTTATTATGTTGGTATAGTTGTTTAGATATTTGAGTTGTCACAAAAGAAAAAAATATTTGTGTCAAAGTGAAAGTTGTGCTTGAAATGCATCTTTTCACAAAAAGCTGCTTTTTCGGGAACTGAGAGTTTCCTGAAACTTACCTCCTGTATGTTCTACTGCTGATTACTAAAGAACGGAAAAAGGTAGAAACAAACTTTTTTTCTCGTGAAAGACGGGAGTCTAATCTTTCCTTTGGTAGGTTTCATGTTCATATAGCCATAGAACACAATATTCTGTGTGCCTTGAAAGATCAGTCAAAATCGTCTAAAATGGCCGGTACTGATGTGCTGGCCTTTAGAAAAATGGCTGGGATTGAATGAGTTAAGAATAAGTTTCAAGTGTGGAACAGGCATGTGGTATTAAAGTGCTCATGATACCAAAATTCAGTTTGAAAAAAAACAATAAGAAAATGAAAGTAGTCACTTCATAAAACATTTTTGTCATACTGCTTTCATAGATAAATAACTGTGAAATAGGAGTGAAATGAAGTGGTGATTTTGATACGCCTTCCCCAGAGAAAACCGTCTGGACCTGACGCCATCTTGGCTGCGACGTCACGACCGGAACACATTCCAGGAACCAGATTCAAACGCTTGCTGCCATGAACTCACAGCAAAGCCAAGAAACTCTGGAGTAGAAGCGCTGCTCGGGGTAGAAGCCAAGTGAGGTGGCTCAGGCATCTGGTCAGGATGACCTCCCGGACGCCTCCCTGGAGAGGTGTACAGGGCACGTCCGACCGGTAGAAGGCCTCGGGGAAGACCCAGACACATTGGAGAAAATTTGTCTCCTAACTGGCCCGGGAACGCCTCGGGATCTGCCGCGAGGACCTGGACAAAGTGGCCGGGGAGAGGGAAGACTGGGCGACTCGACCTCGGATAAGCGGGAGAAGAAGGATGGATATTATGCCCAGTCAAGGCCAGTTGTTTTGATACTGTGCCTCAGATAAAGGAAAGATTGAAACCGAAGGTGTAAACGGAGGGTGCTTCTACCATCATCTGTCCCGACTATCTTTCCTCGACCCAGACCAGGGAAAACACAAGCACTGACAAAGATGGAAATAGCCAAGTGGACAAGACAAAACCAGTGTGCTGAGAGTGCAGAACAGCTGTCCAGTGTGCACTCTGAAACTCTTCTAACAAGCTAACTTTTCGAAAGCGACACCACCCAAATTGGTACGTTATCAGCATGACTAGAAACTCTCTGGTGACACAAGACGTGACCTTATATAGGGTAGCAGACTAGGGCTAAACGACTTATTGTTTTCAAATCAAAATCACAATTTCAGACAACTCAATTTAGGAAGCACTGTTGTGTCTAACACTGCAAGACTTCAACATAAATGTTTCCGATGTCCACAATGTTTGAGTTTAGATGTGCTTGGAACATGAAGTAGTGTACAATTGAGATGTTCTAGTCATAAATAAAAGACAAATAGTAATAGTGATGAAATAGTGAAACCTCTGCAACCCGGACACTCTACTGATTCTCTTTTAACTTAGGCACCACACATTTCTGTTCCGTAAACATATTTATTACTTTTATTTTATTATCTTTATTGTGTTGTCTTGAACTAAAAATAAATGATTGAACAATTTATTTCCCAAGTATTCATATTACAAAAAGCATACATTCAATTTAATTCATTGTTCAATTCAATTTTGTGTCAAGTTCTACTAAAATCCTTTCACAAAAATAAAAGGCAAAAAAGGAATCTGCCAGGGGCCCTTGGAATCGTCAGACGGCGGACAATACCACTCATCATAAATACATTGAAAAAAGATACAGTTAATCCGTGTGATCGGTATCAGTCTCGGCTGCTCTCACTCATGGATGATGGGTATCGGAATCGGCAGCATAAAATCCTAATCGGAGCATTCCTACTTTTTACCCTTACAGATGGAAGAATTTAATGGAGATCAGATGCTCTTTAATTCATTCAATCCCAGCTTTTATCCAAAAGACAAGCCCATCAGCACTGCCCATTTTAGACGATTTTGACTGATCTTTCAGGCACATATTGTGTTCTGTGGCTATATCAACATAGAACCTACCCAAAGAAAGATTAGACTCCCGTTCTGCAGTAATCGACATAGGCAAGTTTCAGGAAAGTAACAGTTCCTGACTAGAAAAATGAGAAAAACAGCTTTTTGTGAAGACAAATTTCAAGCATAATTTTCACTTTGACACAAATATTTTTTTGCTTTTGTGACAGCTCAATTATCTGTGCGCGTGCATGTGTTAAAACCTTCTGCACGCTACACTCCTCCAAGCTCTTTCACTTCCTCCTTCCAATCATGTGTGATTGTTCATTGTAATGATCCCTGCCTAGCTCTTATCAAAGGCACTTCTGCCACCTTGTGGCCGTTTTTATGGCTTAAAAGTTAATGCATGAGGGCAGTGTTGCATCATAACCTCTTTTTGCCTCTTGCGCAAAAAAACGTAAGACATAAATACGTTGTTGGGATCGGGAGCTCAGGTTTACAGATACGTCGTTGGTATTGAAAGAGTTAAAGGGGCTTGGCTCCCATTGGCTCTAACATAACACAAACCCAGACACACACTATGGATCCAGTATACCTTGCTGTAGTCCAGCACAGTAGCTTCCTTCCTGATGCCAAACCACCTGGCTGGATCCACTGGTTCCCTATACAGGGAAGAATTCCTTATTTCCCCTTGTGACAGGTTGGTTTCATTGTGTAGAGGCTATCAGGAAATGAGAAGGAAACTGTTAAGCAGGACAATCAGCAACTGTTAACGGAAGCTACCACACAAAACCTGAACTGAATAAACTGTATCCCTTTAACTGAAGAACCCGGGTACTCGTCAACCTAGACTCACGAGCCAACTCAGGCATGAGTGAATCGTGAACCTGACGTGGGCTCACAGGTTTAGTGACTCGGGTAGGTGGAGTTGTTGCGCATGTGCAAGTTTCTCGGGGGACGTAGACGCTGCATTGAGCCCATGGATAAATAAACTGAGGAAACAAGGGTGGTCAAATGATTTTTTCCATGACTGTAGTCCAAACAAGACCTTGTCCTCGTTGATTTACTACACTGCTGACGGGGATGTCATACAACTTCATGTAAAAAAAATCCGAACTATCCCTTTAAGGGCTGCTTTGAAGATTCAACTAAGATGCCATACCAATTTCTCCGGTTCCATGTCGACTACATTTAGTATTTCCACTCATCTCTTGACGCCGGAAGTTGTCACGCCAGCATTCGAGAGTGGCCAATAAAAAGGCTTGTGACATCGTTCTGACGAGGCCCCGCAAACAATAAATGCAAAATTAAGAAACGCAAACAAAACTTCCAGAAATGCAAACAAAATGTAGTTTCATGAGGCCACTTTTTTTTATTTGTAAACAAAAGCCGCATTTTTATAATTTTGGTAAAAATGATTTTGTTTGCAGATTTGTTTTTTTTTGCTGTCATATCCATTTGTGTTTTATTGACTAAAAAGACAGGAATGTATCTTTGTAATAAAGGTATTAACAACAGAGATCCCAAACGATGTGTTGAGAAGTTGTTTGCCAAGTGTGTTCAATAAAAGGTAAAAGTGATGTTAAGTTCATTTGTCATTTAGAATTATTTTGTATTCTTTTCTGCACATAAAGTAAATATTCTCCAATAAAATGTATTTTTTGTTAATATTTTGGTGCCTGGAAGGGATTAATAATTCCCATGAGGAAAAACTTGCTTCGGTTTTCATACATGAAGGTTTTCATTGGTCTATGTGGAACAAACTAATAACAAAACCCAAAGTGTCAATGTACACCTAACAGTTTGCTTATTCAGAAACACGACAACAAAATACACCCACAATGACAATATACAGAATACTGTCAAATGAACACCTATCATGATGTATCCTATATGATACAGGATCTGATGTATTGTGTAAGTGGTCAGTGTGTGTATCTGTAAATGGTGAGATTAAATCTGAAAATGAACATCTACAGGCGGCGAGTGCATGCATGTCTTACTAGGCTGCAGTTGCTGGAGTACTCGGGAGGGCTGACAACACTTAGCTGGTAGAGCATCTTACACATGATGATGACACACACCCACACTGTTGACAGACTGGAAGCCATTGGTCTGAAGCCACTGAAAGGCATTGCCAAAGACCACAGCACCACCAGGACCAGGTTGAGCACAGATGGCTGTAGTAAACACAGAACAAGTATTTCAGCTATAAAGCAGTTTATATAAAGATATGGGATGACTATGATTTGGGGGTTTTACAATAGTCTGTTACAAGCCTTTCTAAACAATGCTGCATCCGTGTCTTCAGTTTGCTCTGGAAGACGATAGAAGTGGATCTTTTCAACTACCGACGAACAACCCTAAGTTCGGAATTTGCACAAAATGTGGTCCAAAATATGATTAGGTACACATACAGCCACGCTAGCTGTTAGCATTGTTATCATTTCCGTTTTGTTGGGATACTGCCGTTGTAAAAATGGTTAGCCATTACCACTTCTCCCGATTTAGCACAATGCCATCCAGAAGTATTGGGACGGTGAGGTCAATTCCTTTATGTTTGCCGTAGACTGAAAACATTTGGGTTTAAGATCAAAAGATAAATACGAGAGCAGAGCACAATAGTTCAGCTTTTATTTCCAGGTATTTACATCTTGGTCGGACAACTTAGAAGATAGCACTTTTTTTTTGAACCCACCCATTTTTCATGTGAGCAAAGGAATTGGGACATGTGACTGACAGGTGTTGTCCAGGTGTGTCCTATTACTTTACTTATTCAGTCAATAAGTAGTACTGAATGTTTACGCTCAGTTTCAGATTGACAGACATGAAAACCAACGAGCTGACGTGGGGGGAAAATAAGCGTGGATCTGAGAGAAGACGGAAAATCAATTAAAAGCATTGCTCAAAACCACTACAACAACCACTTGGAATGCCCTGAAGAAGAAAGAAAGCACTCACACATTGTGAGAGCTGTAAAGAACGAGCCTAATACAACTGTTAGTGACATCAGCAACAACCTGCAGGGGGCAGGAGTGAAGGGATCGCTATCTACTCTTCAATGATACACTAGCAGATTCAAACCACTCATTTGCAAAAAAAAAGGTAGGAAGGCTGTAATTTGCCATAAAGTCCTGGGATGAGCCTAAACAAATTTGCCAGTCCATAATATTTTTGTCTCATATGAAAAATGGGTGGGTTCAAAGAAAAGGTGTTATCTTCTAAGATGTGTATCCAATCCTGGAAATAAAAGCTGAAATGTTGCTCTCTACTTTTAGTCATCTTTTGATGTTTAACCCAAATATTTTCAGTCCACAGCAAAAACACATAGATTGACTGCATAATCGCTGTTAGCATATTAGTATTGACAGTAACTATTCTCATGTCAAATCCATGTGCGTAAATGTTATGATGTAAAATGTCCCTACGGCTGCTTTCTCGCTTTCTGTACTTCAAAAATCTGTTAGCGTACAAACTGTTAGCATTCAGCTTCTCAGGGTGAAACGTCACCACTCCATTTTAAAGCAATGCATCCTCTCAGGTTGACATCATGCAAGCTATTAGCTTGCTACCGTGTATTAGCATTGCTATTGTACCCATTTCATAGGCATACTGTCCAAGTTGAAATTAAATGCTCAAAGAAAAATAACGGGAACACACAATCATCATAATGTAACACACTTTTGGTACACCGATGGTGAATCAATTTCACACGTGGAACAGACAACAGGAGGAAATGAGCAAAACAACTGCTATAAAGGAATGCTTGTGCAGGCAGTGTTCTAATGCCTTCACCACTAGAAGTAGCATGAGGTGGTCTCTGCAACCCAAAGAAATATCTCAGGTAGAGCAGCTCAGCCTGGAGAGCACATCATTGTGCAGCATGAGGGTATGTTGTGTCTCCCAGCACTGATTTTGTTCTCATTGCATCCCACTATGTCAGGAATAAAGATTTTCATTCATCAAGCTCTAGGATGTGTTTTTAAAGTGTTCCCTTTATTTTTTGAGCAGTTTAGCTTTAAACACAAAGCCCAAAAGCTCATCGGTCTCAAAAGCCAGGCTAGCGTTAGTAAAAGGCAGGCCCACTTCTTATACCATAACGGTGAGTTTTTTTTACTATGTTAAAAGCCTTTTTGATGCAAGTGTGTAGGGTGCATGCAATAAAACATCTCGTTTTTGTATTTACCTCTTCAAGCGCAACCCACACAGAGTAGAAGGCCACCATCTTAAGGATGTGAATCTCCAGAAGCCTCCAGAGAAAGACTTGACCTCTTGTGAGAATGTCTGAGAACTTTCTGAACAGGACCAGTAACCTGTCCATCACCAGGCCCCACTTGCTAGGCATCAGCTTCTCTAGGAAAACATAAACACAAGTCATGAATACAGTGGAAAAAGAAGATGAGGACAAAAATCAAATGGGGACAATATTAATATCTCATCGTAATACAATGCCAGTATTGATGGGCTTTCATAGAAGTACATTCTGTTTAGACACTGCATATTGTATTACACTCATCGTGGTTAATTGGTTCCAGACCCGACGGCAATAAGTGAATTTCCGTGAAGTAGGATTCCTGTTCTTGTTGTTCATTGTTTAGACTACATTGCGCTAATGCGCAAGCATTAGTGTGGGACATAAGAGACGGCCTCCACTAATAGCATATAGCAAGCTACCGAGCTAACTAGTTAGCTTCCAATTTATTTGTTCTAAAGTTAAGAAAGGGTTTGAAACGGGGTGGGGAAGAAAGTAAGAAGCCAAATATGTACCACTTCCACACAGAACGGGAGAAGATGCAATACAGTATAATCTAAGGCAGTGTTTTTCAACACTAGTGTGCCGTGAGGGATTGTCTGGTGTTCCGTGGGAAAGTATCCAATTTCACCTAATTATTATCCGCAAATAATGTGCTGTTGCTGAGTGTCTGTGCTGTTTGGCAGTGATCGGCAGAGTAGCCATGTAATACACTTCCATATCAGTAGGTGGCAGCAGGTAGCTAACTGCTTTGTACAGGCAAAAGAACCAATGCATGGATGTCAGATGGCGATGACAGTGGCTTTGTGGCGAGCCAAACAGTGATGGACAAGTTTTTGAAAAGGAAAGACGCTAACTTTGAACTGCACCCTGGAAAAAAAAAATCAGACCCAGATGAAGGCCCAAGTATGAGTGGAGGTCAAAAGAAAGCAAAGACGCATAGCTGAAGCAAAATCTCTTGCGCGAGGCAAAACTAGCTGTCTTTCATTTGGATTTACTTTCACTGAGGATGCAAGGAAACGTCTACGTTGTGCTTGATGTGTGGTGAAGATATCCAACAACTCTCTGGTCACAAGTAAGCTTAAACACCATCTCCAAAAGAGACAGAGTTGTTGAGGAAGAGCATCGTGTGTCTTTTTTAATTCCTGCCAGGATGTTAGCGCTGTGTTCATCCAAATAGTTAGAGTGAGTAGAAATGTGAATGGTTCTAAAATGCTTTTTCTTTATTTGATTCCTACACTGACACTGTGATGAGCACAACTTTATGTTGTCAATGCAGGCTACAGAGTTCATTTGTTAGCATTTTCGGCTGGTGGTGTGCCTTGTGGTTTTTTCATTTAAAAAAATGTGCCTTGGCACAAAAAGGTTGAAAAACACTGATCTAAGGTAATGTCTCATCAATGTAACATTACTGACGCCTAGCGACCAGAATGCTACATGTGACTTTCATTCATTTCTATGCTGCTTAATCCTCACTAGGGTCATGGGGGTATGCTGGAACCTATCCCAATCGCAAACAACCATTCACACTCACATTCATAACTATGGACAATTTAGAGTCGCCAATTAACCTAACATGGATGTTTTGGGAATGTGGGAGGAAGCCGGAAAACCCACACATGGGGAGAACATGCAAACTCCCCACAGAGATGTCCAACGAAGGTTCCAACCCAGATGTGTGGCCGACATGCTAACCACTGCCACCGTGCGTCAATACATATGACTTGTCTTTCAATGTTCTTGTACCTAAAAATAGGCTCGGGATTATAAAAACGTATAAATACGTCTTTGGTATTGAAAGAGTTCATGTGACTTCTCATCTTTCTTTCTTCGCCAAAAGGGTTTGCTCTGCAGAATTAGCTAGCTGACTATTTGATTCAATGAGGGAAATTTACTTCTTGACGTCTCAATGACTCGGGCAGGCTGCTACATTATCCAATAATCACATTTTGGTGTTAAATGAAAATATTGGAAGGACAGCTGGCATTGGTTCTGGCCACCCGCACTGCGGTACAAAAAGGATGGATGGATTAAAATGCATAAGAACGTTTTATAAGTTGAAAGTTATTTTCAACACAGTGTTTTTAATGCAATGTTCTACTTTAAAATGTTAGCAGAAAAAAATGAAAATTAATACATTTTATCACGTTAAGAAATGTCTGGGAAATGTCTGAGATGTCCCGAGCCATAGGTTCCCTTCCCTGATCAAAGGTCAGGCATCTTTTCATGTAGATTGACAAACTAGGTGTCCCGAAACAACATCTTGCTTAGGCTTAGGGCCCCCACAAGGGTAGAATATTCCACATACTGAAATGCTGTGGGTTTTCAGCGTTGTTCTGGCATATAAGTGTTTTAAGTTTCATTTTCCTCTAAGATCATATTTCTCCTCTCTTATAAAGAAATACTGTATGAGGTTTTTGGGTAACAAGTTATTAACCTGATGCATTATTGTAGCGGTTTGAAAGTGTACTAAATCTGTTAATTTGAATATCTGTGAGTTTAAGCTGATCCATGAACAGATGGAATGGGAGTGACGGTGTCAAAGTTATACAGACGTTTCACTTTTGCGGCTCATAGCAACTGTGGTGTGTTCAAGGACCGCCGAACAAAATCTCAACTCATGATGACAAACATTATCAGTCAAAAATGACGACATAAACATGTAAAAATGGTGGTCTTTTTAACAGCGGGACGTGCACACTGTAAGTCTTACCTGTATTATGATGTATTTATAAACTATTACCAGCTGGCAGTAAAAGGGATGTGTTTTCTGAAAAAAAAACCTGCCTATTTTCAGAGAGAAAATCAATTACAAGTATATGTTTTGAATC